>NC_091630.1:23748705-24051735 GCF_027580195.1 Bos mutus | reverse complement strand
TATCGTGCATTGAACCTGGACTGGCATCTCATTTCATACATGATATTTTACATGTTTCAATGTCATTCTCCCAAATCTTCCCACCCTCTCCCTCTCCCACAGAGTCCATAAGACTGTTCCATACATCAGTGTCTCTTTTGCTGTCTCATACACAGGGTTATTGTTATCATCTTTCTAAATTCCATATATATGCGTTAGTATACTGTATTGGTGTTTTAGATAATACTGAAACCATAGTCACAGAAAACTAGTCAATCTAATCACACTAGGACCACAGCCTTCTCTAACTCAATGAAACTAAGCCATGCCCATGGAGGAACCCAAGACAGGTGGGTCATGGTGGAGAGATCTGACAGAATGTGGTCCACTGGAGAAGGGAATGGCAAACCACTTCACTATTCTTGCCTTGAGAACCCCATGAACAGTATGAAAAGGCAAAATGATAGGATACTGAAAGAGGAACTCCCCAGGTCAGTAGGTGCCCAATATGCTACTGGAGATCAGTGGAGAAATAACTCCAGAAAGAATGAAGGGATGGAGCCAAAGCAAAAAGAATACCCAGCTGTGGATGTGACTGGTGATAGAAGCAAAGTCTGATGCTGTAAAGAGCAATATTGCATAGGAACCTGGAATGTCAGGTCCATGAATCAAGGCAAATTGGAAGTGGTCAAACAAGAGATGGCAAGAGTGAATGTCGACATTCTAGGAATCAGCGAACTGAAATGGACAGGAATGGGTGAATTTAACTCAGATGACCCTTACATCTACTACTGTGGGCAGGAATCCCTCAGAAGAAATGGAGTAGCCATCATGGTCAATAAAAGAGTCCGAAATGCAGTACTTGGATGCAATCTCAAAAACCACAGAATGATCTCTGTTCGTTTCCAAGGCAAACCATTCAATATCACAGTAATCCAAGTCTATGCTCCAACCAGTAACGCTGAAGAAGCTGAAGTTGAGCAGTTCTATGAAGACCTACAAGACCTTTTAGAACTAACACCCAAAAAAGATGTCCTTTTCATTATAGGGGACTGGAATGCAAAAGTAGGAAGTCAAGAAACACCTGGAGTAACAAGCAAATTTGGCCTTGGAATACGGAATGAAGCAGGGCAAAGAATAATAGAGTTTTGCCAAGAAAATGCACTGGTCATAGTAAACACCCTCTTCCAACAACACAAGAGAAGACTCTATACATGGACATCACCAGATGGTCAACACCGAAATCAGATTGATTATATTCTCTGCAGCCAAAGATGGAGAAGCTCTATACAGTCAGCAAAAACAAGACCAGGAGCTGACTGTGGCTCAGATCATGAACTCCTTATTGCCAAATTCAGACTTAAATTGAAGAAAGTAGGGAGAACCACTAGACCATTCAGGTATGACCTAAATTAAATCCCTTATGATTATACAGTGGAAGTGAGAAACAGATTTAAGGGCCTAGATCTGATAGATAGAGTGCCTGATGAACTATGGAATGAGGTTCGTGACATTGTACAGGAGACAGGGATCAAGACCCTCCCCAGGGAAAAGAAATGCAAAAAAGCAAAATGGCTGTCTGGGGAGGCCTTACAAATAGCTGTGAAAAGAAGAGAAGTGAAAAGCAAAGGAGAAAAGAAAAGATATAAACATTTGAATGCAGAGTTCCAAAGAATAGCAAGAGGAGATAAGAAAGCCTTCCTCAGTGATCAATGCAAAGAAATAGAGGAAAACAACAGAATGGGAAAGACTAGGGATCTCTTCAAGAAAATCAGAGATACCAAAGGAACATTTCATGCAAAGATGAGCTCGATAAAGGACAGAAATGGTATGGACCTAACAGAAGCAGAAGATATTAAGAAGAGATGGCAAGAATACACAGAAGAACTGTACAAAAAAGATCTTCACGACCCAGATAATCATGATGGTGTGATCACTCACCTAGAGCCAGACATCCTGGAATGTGAAGTCAAGTGGGCCTTAGAAAGCATCACTACGAACAAAGCTAGTGGAGGTGATGGAATTCCAGTTGAGCTATTTCAAATCCTGAAAGATGATGCTGTGAAAGTGCTGCACTCAATATGCCAGCAAACTTGGAAAAGTCAGCAGTGGCCACAGGACTGGAAAAGGTCAGTTTTCATTCCAATCCCAAAGAAAGGCAATGCCAAAGAATGCTCAAACTACCACACAATTGCACTCATCTCACATGCTAGCAAAGTAATGCTCAAAATTCTCCAAGCCAGGCTTCAGCAATATGTGAACCGTGAACTTCCTGATGTTCAAGCTGGTTTTAGAAAAGGCAGAGGAACCAGAGATCAAATTGCCAACATCCGCTGGATCATGGAAAAAGCAAGAGAGTTCCAGAAAAACATCTATTTCTGCTTTATTGACTATGCCAAAGCCTTTGACTGTGTGGATCACAATAAACTGTGGAAAATTCTGAAAGAGATGGGAATATCAGACCATCTGATCTGCCTCTTGAGAAATCTGTATGCAGGTCAGGAAGCAACAGTTAGAAGTGGACAGGGAACAACAGACTGATTCCAAATAGGAAAAGGAGTAGATCAAGGCTGTATATTGTCACCTTGTTTATTTAACTTATATGCAGAGTACATCATGAGAAACGCTGGACTGGAAGAAACACTAACTGGAATCAAGATTGCGGGAGAAATATCAATAACCTCAGATATGCAGATGACACCACCCTTATGGCAGAAAGTGAAGAGGAACTCAAAAGCCTCTTGATGAAAGTGAAAGTGGGGAGTGAAAAAGTTGGCTTAAAGCTCAACATTCAGAAAATGAAGATCAAGGCATCTGGTCCCACCACTTCATGGGAAACAGATGGGGAAACAGTGGAAACAGTGTCAGACTTTATGTTTCTGGGCTCCAAAATCACTACAGATGGTAACTGCAGCCATGAAATTAAAAGATGCTTACTCCTTGGAAGGAAAGTTATGACCAACCTAGATAGCATATTCAAAAGCAGAAACATTACTTTGCCAACAAAGGTTCGTCTAGTCAAGGCTATGGTTTTTCCTGTGGTCATGTATGGATGTGAGAGTTGGACTGTGAAGAAGGCTGAGCACCGAAGAATTGATGCTTTTGAACTGTGGTGTTGGAGAAGACTCTTGAGAGTCCCTTGGACTGCAAGGAGATCCAACCAGTCCGTTCTGAAGATCAGCCCTAGATCTGAAGGAATGATGCTAAAGATGAAACTCCAGTACTTTGGCCACCTCATGCGAAGAGTTGACTCATTGGAAAAGACTCTGATGCTGGGAGGGTTTGGGGGCAAGAGGAGAAGGGGATGACAGAGGATGAGATGGCTGGATGGCATCACTGTCTTGATGGACATGAGTCTCAGTGAACTCTGGGAGTTGGTGATGGACAGGGAGGCCTGGTGTGCTTTGATTCATGGGGTCGCAAAGAGTCGGACACGACTGAGCGACCTACCTGATCTGATGTTTAGATAAGTATCATCAGAAGTCTTTACTCACAGACAGATGCAACTCCTCACTTCTAGAGTAGGAGTTTGAATTTAGGTTTTCAGTTTCCAGCTCTGTAATCTCTCCACTGTCTCTTTTATATTATGGTGCCTGCTGATCCTAGGGGAGAAGGCAATGGCAACCCACTCCAGTACTCTTGCCTGGAAAATCCCATGGATGGAGGAGCCTGGTAGGCTGCAATCCATGGGGTCGTGAAGAGTCGGACACAACTGAGCGACTTCACTTTTGACTTTCATGCATTGGAGAAGGAAATGGCAACCCACTCCAGTGTTCTTACCTGGAGAATCCCAGGGACGGGGGAGTCTGGTGGGCTGCCGTCTCTGGGGTCGCACAGAGTTGGACTCGACTGAAGCAACTTAGTAGCAGCAGCTTAGGATGCTAGAATTTGACTTGTTCCTTTTCCTAGCACCCATGAAATACAGCACTCAATATCAAGTTTAAGCATAAAAAAAAAGGTAGTATCACATTTTAGATTTTAATTGGTTACCTCCATGCCCTAAGTAAAAAAACCAAATCGGCCAAAGGCTGTTTTTGGCATTTCTCACCAATCTTTTTCTTTTTTTAATGAGTTTATTTTGCCTCCTGGCGCTCAGTAACCTTTAATATCTACCACTCAACCTCTATCTAGGTCTGCCCTTTCCTAAGGGCTTGAAACTCTCAGTTACACTCTCTTCCACCTCTCCATACCAATCAAAGCTGATGTGATTAGAGGAGGAATGTAGATTTACTGTCAAGGAAGGAATTTTCAGAGATGTAAGTATCATTTTAAGAGAATATTTCCATTTCGTAAAAGGGACTTAAAAACCCAGTTGGATGCCTAAGATTGGAAATCACTGAAGAGTCATTAGTGAGTGAGAGGTCTCCTGGACACCCCCTTATCTAACCCAAGCAGCTACTTCTCTCCACACCTCAGCTCCTTGAACTTCCTCATGCACCCTCCACTCCCAGCCAGCACCGAGGCAACACAGCTTAAAGCAAGGGATTTGGTGTGCAGTCCTAGAAAAGTACCAGAGACAGGGACAACAAGGAGTGGTTTTGAATAATTCTACACTTCCCAGGTGGTGGTGCTAGTAGTAAAGAACCCACCTGCCCATACAGGAGACAGAAAAGACAGGGTTCCATCCCTGGGTCAGGAAGATCCCCTGGAGAAGGGAATGGCAACCCACTCCAGTATTACTGCCTGGAGAATCCCATGGGCAGAGGAAGCTGGCAGGCTACCGTCCATGGGGTCACAGAGTCAGACACAACTGAAGCGACTTGGCACACACATATGTTAAAAAAGTATTCTTAGTAGATATTTTATCTGTGTAACACACATTGGATAATTAAAAGCTTTTCATGTTTTAATGTATGTTTGGCATGCTATAAACTCTCCAATAAATGTTCTTCCTTGTACGTTCTCTTTTCTTATTTGCTGTCACGTTACTTGGCATAGAATACCTACTTCCTCTTTGACTTCATTCTACCATAGTCTTTACATTCCTTCCTTGTGCATATCAGTTCCCTTGTCCCTATCAAGTGGAAAAAAAAAAATGGAAATAAAAACAAAGCACACTCAAGCAAAGGCCTCAGATGTATGACTCATGGGCTAACTGGTCTTGAGCAAAGCATTTTTTTTTAACTTTAATATTTTTAATTAATTAATTTTATTTTTCCATGCTGGCTCTTGGTTGCTGCACAGACTCTCTCTACTTGTGTTTAGACGAGACTACTCTTCACTGAGGTGCATCGGCTTCTCATTGCGGTGGCTTCTCCTGCTGCAGAACAGGGGCTCAGTAGTTGTGGGCTTAGTTGCCCCATGGCACGTGGGATCTTTCCTGACCAGGAGTTGAACCCCTGTCCCCTGCACTGGGAGGCAGATTCTTTTGTTTTTATTGCCGATTCAGAACCACTGGACCACTAGGGAAGTTCTTGGCATAGCACTTACCATGCATTCCTTACCACGGTGAAGCAGACTCACCTTGGGAAGGTCCTTTTCAGTTCCAGGATTCTACAATTTAAGCCTGCCTTTAGACATATGTCATTCATCTTGGTGAGAACCTTGTGGGGAAGGTGAGTAATATTATCCCCATGTTGCAGATGAAGAAATGAGGGGTTGCATACCTGCCAGGTAGCAGTGTAAGGAACCAAAGCCAGGTATTAGCTGACTTTTATCTCTACACAGAAAGGTAAGGCACTACTTCCCAATACAAAGAGAAAACAGAGAAGGTCAAGTGGGTGGGATATTAAGGGTTACCTACCAATTAATAGACAGAAGCAGGGGTTTCACCCTCTTAAGATATGGGATTGTAATGTAGATATATCATACTGTATTAGCTTACAATGACTAAGGGAAATTATTACTATATTCCCCCAGAGTAACAAATCTGTTTTAGACCTTATAGTTGTTTAATATCACCTAGGGATGGAGGATCTTGCCACACAAGTTAAAAAGAAAAAGGAAAGCAGTTTATTAAAAATAATGTTTAACCTCTTCTTCATACCAAATAATGAATATTTGTTTTATAACTTAAGAAATGCTTGTGTTCTGATATATGTTGGTTCTCTATATTTTAGGGGATAATGTAAATTTTAGACGTATTTCTTTGTTGGTATCCTTGGCATAATAGTACACGCTAATCAATAGAATATTCCCATTTATGAGTTTAAAATTATTATTCTATTAAGCAGGGGAAACAGAATATGGGCAGTGGCAATGACAGTGATTTCTTGCCCCAACTGTACCATCTTCAAGATTTATCACTCCTTTAGGGGCATGTGGAGAAGGCAGTAGCACCCCACTCCAGTACTCTTGCCTGGAAAATCCCATGGATAGAGGAGCCTTGTAGGCTCCAGTCCATGGGGTTGCTAAGAGTCGGGGACGACTGAGCGACTTCACTTTCACTTTTCACTTTCATGCATTGGAGAAGGAAATGGCAACCCACTCCAGTGTTCTGCCTGGAGAATCCCAGGGACAGAGGAGCCTAGTGGGCTGCTGTCTATGGGGTCGCACAGAGTCAGACACAACTGAAGTGACTTAGCAGCAGCAGCAGCAGTAGGGGCGTGTAGCTGGATGTGTAGAACCCTGAACTAGCAGTCAGATGAGCAGATTTATTCCCGAGACATTTCACTGACTCACTCTGTGACCATGCGCTCAGCAGTTGATTTCCCTCAAGTTCTCAGATCTTAAAAGTAGTGCTGTTTCAGACTTCCCTGGTGCTCAGACAGTAAAGCGTCTGCCTGCAATGCAGGAGTTTGATCTCCTGGGTTTGATCTCTGCGTAGAGAAGATCCCCTGGAGAAGGGAATGGCAACCCACTCCAGTATTCTTGCCTGGAGAATTCCATGGACAGAGAAGCCTGGTGGGCTATAGTCCATGGGGTCACAAACAGTCAGGCACAACTGAGTGACTAACACTTGTAATTCACTAACCTTTGAGAAACACTGTGAAAGAAGGTATAACTGTGTTTGTCTGAGTGTGTTACTCACTCAGTCGTGTCCAACTCTTTGCGACCACAGGGACTGCAGCCCACCAGGCTCCTTTGTCCATGGAATTCTCTAGGCAAGAATATTGGAGTGGATTGCCATTCCTTTCTCCAGGGGATCTTCCTGACCCAGGGATTGAACCTGGGTCTCCTGCCTTGCAGGCAGATTCTTTACCGTCTGAGCCAACAGTAAGTAACTTGTAAAAAGGGTAAAAGGGTGAAAAAAGAAAATGTAAAAAGGGTAAGGGCAGAAAAGCTAAGACTTGAATCTTAGTCAACTATTTTTTTTTAGAGAATTTACTTTTTTTTAATTTTTAAGAGAATTTTAATTTCACCATTTCTAAATGTTATCATGTGCTTCTTTTTCATGTGTAGGGAAAAGGGGACTGAAGAAAAAGAAGGGTTCATCTTCCCTTTTCCCACTCCAACCTCGTAAGTCTGATTCTGCTCTCTCATAATGACCCAGTTGAGTGTTATTCAGAATGTTAATGCACTTACACATTAAATGGAAGGAGGAATTCCTCATTTTTGAGAAAGGGGAAAACCCCACATATTTCAAAATTCTCTTCAGAGCTTGCTTCACTGCTTCCATTCGTTCACAATTGCTGAACTGCTCTTCTCCAAGGACACAAAGACAGTGAAGATATGGCGTGAGACGAAGAGCCCACAGATGAAAGGCACTCGATACTTAAACAATTAGCACACTACAGGTCCGTGAGTGTGAAGTGAAAGAAGACAGCGTAGAGGAGATAGGAGCATCTTAAAAGAGGCCAAAAAGTGCTTTATCAGTTAACCTTGCTGTACCATGGAGGCAAGAAAAAAAGGTCATTTTCTAGACACTGTAAGTTTTATAGTAATGTTTGTTTTAATGAATATTTAATCAAGCCGATTGTACACCAGGCAGTGTGCCAGGCAGCAGTAAAGTCTATAAAGGCATCAGTTTGGAAGTTGGCTAGATAAAATTACAACTCCATTTCTGGCTATAGGTATGACCTTGGGCAAGTTGGCTGACCTCTCAAAATCTGTTTCTTCATTTAGAGAATGGAGATTATAGATAAAAGGGTCTATACCTCACAAGGTTGTATGAAGATTAAATGAGAAAATACACATAAAGACTCAGCCCAGTCTTTGGCACCTTCTAAGATGGTAAGTGTTCAGTAAATACTGGCTATTATTGAGTAATCTATATATAGTTTCTCACTGAAGTCTTGCAACAATCCAGTGGACAGGCATTCTTAAAATCAGGTCAATACAAAGAGGACTGAGGATATAGAGCACAGGAGATGCTAGGAAGGTAGGTTCCAAACCATAAAAGACAGTGTGTGTAACATAAGGACTCGGAACATATGTAGCAGGCAATGGTAAATCTTAAGAGGATTTTTAAAAGAGAGAACCAATCAGTCCCATTAATACGTTTCAGAAAGATCATTAAGATGGTAGTGTGGATAATGGATTGGAAGGGCATGAAGAAAGAAAAGAAGGTTAGAAGTCCAGTTAGGAATTCCTTGTAATCAAGTACTCTGAGATATAGTAGTATGGGAAATTCCCAATGCAACACTACAGAGCTTCAGAAAAAAATAGCTGGCAGATCCCCTGCCCCTCCAATCTGTACCTCTTCCTACATCCTGTCATGACAGAAGCTTTAGGACTTGCCTTACAGCTAATGTTTTCAGCTATGAATTGCACCAGCATTCTTTTCAAATTGGTAGTCTTTGTTAGCAAGTGGCATGAAGCTTAATCACCTCTGAAAAGACAGCAAGTAAGTCCCTTGCTGGTACTGGAAGAACCAAGTATCAGTGCGATTGTTCCTTGACTGCAGGGGAAAAGTAGACAAGAAGCTCTAAAAACACTTGGGTAGTTTGCTAGCTTTATCATTTTTGTCATCTTCATATGTTGGTTATGTTATCATTATCAGTTTCCTGTATTGATTCAATAGTAGTAAATCATCCACAGTAGGAAAGGTGATACAAAATATAAACAGAATATCTCACTTTGTATTGATTTACCATCACATACCTAATGTTTTATTTTTTCTATTTCAAAAAGCCTATTTTCTATATTTAATGTTCCTGCTGGGAACAGCAGTCCCTTTTCACTATTTTTGCTTAAAATTATCAACGGTAAAATATATGCTTTGAAAGACAAAGGAAAGTAAGGGAAGATTAAAACATGTTGATGGCCAGTCTTCTCTCAACAAAACTGAAGCTAGTTCATGAGGACTGCTATCTTGATTATGGACCAGTGTCTGAATATATACTTTGAGAAATGTATGAGAAACCAAGTTTTGAAATACCACCTTTTCTATCCTGAAGTCTTCCCTTTCTGCTTGTGCTCTGATCCAGTTTTTATTAACAAGACATGTTTTCTCAGAGTTGCCACAATTTCAATTGTTTGCATAACATGTACATGTACCTTAAGATAAATGTGGTTGCTGACTTGAAAGGTTAACTGTATAGAAAAAAAAGAGTCAAGACCTTGAGGAAAATAAGGGTCTGGACATTTTCTGTTTTTCAGGATTTGCAATTTTGAAATGATAAAATATATGTGCTATCCCTTAAGCTACAGAGTACATTAAAAATTAAGCTGCCTCTAAAATGTATTATTATATATATTACAAATTGACTTTAAATATTTATATATTTAAAACTAGAAACTGTAAATGTCTTGAAGAATTACATTATGGAATAAATTAAACTATGGACTATTTATCTAATAGTTTTGAAACTGAGAAAAGTATCTCAACAATAGTGAATAATAACCTGGAGATAGTTTCTTCAAGTTTAAGATTTAGTGGTGGTTGTTATGATTATTACAAAAATGTATGATGTTAAATCAGGAAATCAGCCTTAAGACTTGAAAGAGAAAGTATAGGGAAAAAAGCCATCCTTAAATGAAATATTTATCTGAAGCTTTAAAAACACGTAGGATTTTTTAAAAACTAAGAAAAGTGAGATGCTTTTAAAGTAAAAAAAAATATATCGTTAAGAGTTAATCATCCACACAGATAAGGTGTTAAGAAACCAAAGACCAAAGGAGAAATAAATAAACTAATTTAAAAATATGAAAAAGGACTGAATTAAAAGAGAAAAGTCACCAAACTTCAATCAAGGCCATGTCTTACAGAGAATGACATTTGTAGAAATACAAATGAAAATATAAATATAATAAGCAAGAAACAGGAAATACCATTTAAAAATATAATAAATCCACAAAAGTGAAAAGGGTTTTCTTAGCTAATAGACCAAGACAATAAATATCATACGTCTACATGATAACTTAAATGATAACTTAATTTTAAAAATTAAAAAAAAGAATATGAGGTTAAGTGTACAACCCTGACTTGCCTCTAATAAGCAAGCTTAATAGCTCCAGCCCTGAGATATTTCTAATATGCCCAGATTGCATTTAAGGCAGATTCTTTACCATCTGAGCCACATGGAAAGCCCTGTTTTGTTTTTTTTTCCATTTTTAAAATTCTTTTTTGCCTTGAAAGAACTTATGCTATAAAACACATACACACACACACAGAGGCTATTAGAGCAAACTGAGATTACCTTTTCTTTGATTCATTGTAGGAACTCCTTTGTTCCTCTTTTTTCAGCAATGAGCAAGCAGGCTTTAGTTATATACCAAAGCCCCAAGTTCATTTTAACTCTAGGTTAAAAGACAGATTTGACTCTTGGACAACTTTGATGATGCATGGGGAATCATATGACCTACATCCGTGTAACTGGGGGAAGGGCTGCTTTGTAGGCCTTATGTTATGCAACATTTTTATACCACAGTTTCCTTCTCTGTAAAATAGAAATAAAGTTAGTCCTGCCTACTTCATGAAGTTTTCCTCAGGGCTCAGATGGTAGAGTCTGCCTGCAGTGTAGGAGATCTGGGTTTGATCCCTGCGTCGGGAAGATCCTCTGAAGAAGGAAATAGCAACCCACTCTAGTATTCTTGCCTGGGAAATCCCATGGACAGAGGAGCCTGGTGGGCTGCAACCCATGGGGTCGCTAAGAGTCAGACACGACTGAGCGACAAACACACACACACTTCATGAGGATGTTAAGGAATTTTAAGTAAAATGAGAATGCATGTAAAGGTTTTTACAAATGATGCAGTGCAGAGAAAATTCCAGTTATTTTCTACTACTGATAGAAATAGTAGTAGATTTATACTTGAGACACACTTAAAGAAGAAAAACAATTCCAATGCTCTTAGGCTTAAATGAACATCAATTATGAGTGTACATTATGTCACTGGCTGACTCTGAGACCTCATCCTGGACTATTACTACTTTGTCCAGTTGTACTTT
This sequence comes from Bos mutus, assembly GCF_027580195.1. Lineage (NCBI taxonomy): Eukaryota > Metazoa > Chordata > Mammalia > Artiodactyla > Bovidae > Bos > Bos mutus. The sequence goes on along the minus strand of NC_091630.1, from coordinate 24,040,484 downwards.
TTCCGTTCTGTGAACAAACCAAGTTTGTTTTCATCTTCCAACCTTTATATTTACAATCTCTCTACCTGGTTAGTGTATGGCTTCTCACCATATGGGTTTCAACTCTAATGACACCTTCTCAGAGATGCCCCCCATCATTATCCAAGCTAATCCCACTGCTGCCTCACCCTACTACAGTCTCATGTGATCACATAATTCTATATTTTTCCTATTATTAATATTTTCTTCCTAACACTATTTAAATATCTTGCCTGCTTTTCACTTGTTTATGGAGAAATCACCACCATGGAAGGCCACAGTGTCCTTTTTACAGACACCCTGAGTAACAACTTAGCAGTCTGTCACTAAGCTAGACGGGACTGCCAGCACTTGGATGACAGTCAGAAGTTCACAGCGACCTTGTCAAATCAAAGAAATGATCAGCTGGAAACCTGACTTCCCAGAGGAGCAAGGTGGCTAGGGAAGAATGTGCAATTGGTAATTTTCCAAATGATGCATTTAGATAAGTAATGATATCCTTTTACTAATTAAACTCAATATGTATTTACACAACCTTCAGATAACTTGATTTGTCTGTAATTTCTATTTAGCAGCATATGTAACGCTGTTTTAAAGTAGTCTCTCTCACTTAGTCCAGTCATCTAAAGCAAAACTGTGACGTGTCACATTTACTGCTGGCATTCCCCAACCTCCTCTTTCATAAAGTGTTTCCTGACTCTTGAGATATTTAATCCCCTTTCACTCCCAGGTGGCGCTAGTGATAAAGAACTCGCCTGCCAAGGCAGGGGATGGAAGCGATGACTGTTCGATTCCTGGGTCTGGAAGATCCCCTGGAGGAGAGCACAGCAACCCACTCCAGTATTCTTGCCTGGAGAATCCCATGGACAGAGGGGGCTGATGAGCTACAGTCCATGAGGTTGCAAAGAGTTCGACACAACTGAAGTGACTTAGCATACATGCACGCACTCACTATTTACACACCTGCCCCACAACTCTCCAAGGCCCCGCTTTCAGCTGTCAGCAGATCTCTATTTGCTGTTTCATCTAAATTCCAATTCAGAAGTAGACATAACCCAACTGTGACACTCTACGAAATGCATAATTATAACTGTCTGCATATATATCTGTCCTTCTCATTAAATTCTACTTGTCTTACCAAATACAGAGCTCTAGCACTTATTTATTATAGAACACAGTAGACATTCAATAAATGCTTTCATTTTGTATTTTTCCAGAGTGTTGCTTTTTTCTTTTTAACATTGCCCATATGTTACTTTATTATTACTACTAGAACATAAACATGAGTGGGATTGGAGTCATTTGTTTATACACTTTTCCATGTTAAAAACTTACACCTTCTTTTTAGGGGAAAAAAAAAAAAAAAGAAAGATGGAGGAAAGAGGCTTTGTTATGTCTGGCCGTGCCAGGTCAGGCACTCGCAATTTTCCCCTCAACTGGAAGAAAAACAAATTGCAGAAAATCCCAGAGAATAGTTGAATCTATATATAGTCCTATTTTTCCAATTGATCTACTCAGTGATTTAAACAAGGAGTGGTCTGAACATAGACTCCAAAATCAAGTCTTGGATTTGAATCCCGATTCTGACCCTTAGCTTGCTTGACTTCAGGCATTTTCTTAATCATTCTGCGATTTCACTTCCTTGTTTATAATATGGGGGTAATAATTATACCTAATGAACAGGGTTGATATCTGAAGATACGGTCAACAAATATTTGAGGATATATTATTACACACTAGACTCTGTTCTTGGTATAAAAGAAAGAATATGAAAAAAAAAGACAAAAAAATTCTTCTTCACAGGGTTTGCATTCCAGTTAGTAAGATAAATATCAACACACATATTTGTTACTGATAAGTGCTAAGGAGGAAAAAAAAAAAAAAAACAGAGAAGACAGGTATGAAATGTGGCGGGGCTGGAGGGTTTTAAGTTTTAGATAAGGTGGCCAGGGAAAGTCACATTGAAAAGTTATAACTCCTGAAAAAAGGCTAAAGAACATGAGGGAGCTGGCTATATGAGCCTCTATAGGAAGAGCCTCCAAGGCTCAGACTTGTCCAACTCTTTGACACTCTGTAGACTGTACCCTGCCAGGCTCCTTAATCTGTGGGATTTTCCACTGGAGTGGGTTGCCATTTTGTCTTCCAGGAAATCTTTCTGATCCAGGGATCAACCTGCATCTTCCACCTTTCCTGCATTGGCAGGTGGATTCTTTACCACTGAGCCACCTGGGAATCTCCAAGACAGAGGGAACAGCAACTGAAAAAGCCGTGTGAAAGAAACGAGCATGTCTGGTGGGTTCAAGGAACAGCGAAGGTAGGTGGAATGCAGCGGCACTGAAGGAAACAAGCGCTGTGTGTGCGCGCTCGCGCTCAGGTGGGGATGACCAGTTAAGACTGCACCATGATAAGAACTTCAGCTTGGCTTTCACTCTGAGAGAGAGGAGCCCCTGAAGAGGTTTGGGCATAGGAGAGAGACAATGAGATTCACACAGTGAGATTCCTGGTACCACATATCTCCACCTGCCTTCCTGAAAGCTGACGGGTAGAGGGGTGGTGCGGAAAGCAGCAGAGGCAGGGGGACCAGTCAGGAGGCCGTTTCCATAACGCAGCTGAAAGATTAAGGTATTTGGACCCAGAAGGGAGTAGCACAGGTGGCTAAGAGCTGGGCAGATTCTGGATTTATTTTGAGAATAGAGCCAGCTGAATCTCAGGGATGATCAGAGTAGAAGAGGAAAAAGAAGAGTCTTAAAAATGCAGCAGTGTCTCTGGTCTGAACAACTAGAAAATGGTGCTTCCATGAACTTCCAGGAGTTAATACATGCTTGATGCATGATTTGTATAACTTTGCTAAAATGTGTTAAGATATTAATGAATTAATATGGGTAAACCACTTAGTATAGTACTTAATATTAAGTCCATCCAATATAAGTGTTAAATGTTAACTATTAATAAGTTGAGATGGGAAGTGTTTTAACCCCCAATATATTATTAGATGAGAAAATGTTCACAGTAGAAAACTTTTGGCTTTTGAAAATAAAGTGACTGAAATGAGATAATGACAGACTCTCCATTGGAAGCTTAAGTGTAGAAGATAAACAGGATTTTCAAATGACCACAATTCCCTCTCCTTCAATTCCCCTTTTCACCTGCACATGCCTTTAATATAGTATTTGTCTTTTTTACTCTAGCTCTTGAAAGTATCCCTATCTTCAAAAGCAACGCATGCACAAAGCATATTTCTCTTCCAAAAAAAAATTGTGTTTTATACTTACTATAGCAATGAAATTTATATTCAACAATACTATTTTAACTGACGTGGAAGTATCCTGTATTTTGAAGATACAGCAATGACATTTATTTTTGATTGTTATTTTATTTTCTTGAAACTGTGAAAGCCAATACAATGAAATGTAAGTATTAAAGAATGCTCAAATACATACAAATATCCTAACCAGCTTTTTTAAAAAAGCACTTTTGGTTTCTATGTTTTTCTGTAGAATTCATTTTTCATTGGCAAATTGTAAGATGAAATTTCAAGCTGAAAATATCTGAAATCTTCTTGATGGCAGAAAAAGGGTCCTGATGATGGAAATAACTATGTGACTTATCTGATTTGATTCAATCAATTTAGCATCATTTCTCTTTTGTGAATATCTGGGACCAGGGAGTATTATTACTTACAGAATTTTTTCCCAGTGGGCATTAACTTACACCATGACTTTCTGTGGGAAATAAGACTCTACTAAAATGTATGTTCATGTGCCAATTCTGTTTAAGTCTTTATGTATAACAGGGCTTGGTAAATAAATAACATTGGGGACCCAATAAATAGACAATAAGTTTTGGTTGCTTCAACCAGACCAAGCAATCAATTCAAACACAGAAAAAACAATAATTTCTGGCCATCTCCCCACCACTCCATTCCACCATGTCTTCCTCCGTTAGACAAAACTTTGTCATATAATGATTCCAAAATACACTGTTAAATACCCTTATGTTATTTTTTCGAAGTCTTACTGTAATGTACAGATCGATATGACTCTTAAATGGAAGGAACAAAGATAGGAAAGGAATTGGGGAATCTAAGTACCATCTTTTATTTTTAATGCCACAGAGGTGCTGTGGGCTGTGGTTCTGCTAATCCAATAAAGGACACAAGCTTTCAGAGACTGGCATGCATTCAGCACTGGGATTCAAGACAGCTTTGGACTCAAAAGCTGGAAGTTCTCTGAAGAGAGATTTCACAGTTCTTCTTACAATTTAGTCAATGAGTTAATGGGTCACATCATCATTTCCAGTGATAATTAAAATGCAGAATTTACTCTCTTTAATTTGGGATGAATTTTATAATTTCTTCTTTCCTCCAATAGTCTGATTTTTAATGTTGATGCTACAGTTGATAGTTGAACAGTACTTCATAGTTTATCAAGTGCTGTCATACACATTTCATATTCAATATTTTACTGGTCCAATATTTTTTTACAAATTGTCCTAACAATCTCATGATGAAGAACTTATTCATTATTTCTATTCTTTGAATATGTAATTTGAAACTCTAAGAACAATTATTAATCACTAAGTACATATAGTTTAAATGAGTAGAACCATAACTTGAACCACATCAGTACTGTTAAATATTGGTAATTATCTTACTAATAAAATTCTGGGAGTATCTTCAGAGGTTTTCAGTCAAGGCAGTTGGTCCAAGAGCAAGTAGAACCACAAGGAATTAGAGTGGAGGAAAGTAGTGAGAAGTGACCCAAGTTAGTCATGGATAAGCAACATAACAGAAAGAGAATACTATTACAGAGTTTAAATGTGAAATGCATAGCATTTAGCATATAATACAAGTAATGTATTTATCTAAAGTTTTTACTCACGTATTTCATCAAGATTGCATTGATTATAAGATGCACCACTGAGAGAGAAAAAGGCAAAATCCTGTCAATTAAACCACGACACACCACTAATCATAAGACACTTTCAGATTTTAAAAAGTTAAAATGTGAAAAAAGGTATGTCTTAGAAGCCAGGAAATATAGTGCCGGTAACAGCAGAGGGTATGGAAATTCTCAAAATCAGTCATAATACAATCTAACTAGACAATCAATAAACATTTATTAAGTGCCTTTGGATGGGTATAAAGAAGCAAAATGTGTAATCTAGGTGAAGAGGCTTAAGTGCCATGTATAAAATATTAATTGCTGTCTTTCAGTCTTACAGTGATGGCCACTGGTTGGAGAAAACAAATCTGCTTGTGCAACAAAGATGCCTGGGTGTGCAACTGCCAGGGGGATATGATATATAGGAGGGAGGAAGAGAGGAATAAAGAAGAGGAAGCAACTGGGGGAGGGGAGGATGGCTTGGAGGACAGGTAGGAGGAATGGAAGGCGGGGTCCAACTCAACCCAGAGCTTCACTGAAATTCAGGAGTGGCCAGAATCCTGTGCGCATGGATCTCCTAATCTTATAAAATATAATCACTGGGCTGTATGTGAAATGATTCTTAAAAACAACAGCTTTGAAAAAGGGCTTCACACACTTTTGTAACATCTATAGTCTAAAGGTTTTTCCATTCTTGTATATTTTTTAAATCTCAAAGATTGAAAACTTAGACACTTTGGATACCTCTCAAATTTGAGCTGAATGTAATTGTTTAAACACTGGGTGTTGCTTGGAAATTACATTTTGCTATGACTGGTTATCTGGAGAAGGCAATGGCAAGCCACTCCAGTACTCTTGCCTAGAAAATCCCATGGACCGAGGAGCCTGGTAGGCTGCAGTCCACGGGGTCGCTAAGAGTTGGACACGACTGAGAGACTTCACTTTCACTTTTCACTTTCCTGCATTGGAGAAAGAAATGGCAACCCACTCCAGTGCTCTTGCCTGGAGAATCCCAGGGATAGGGAAGCCTGGTGGGCTGCCGTCTATGGGGTCGCACAGAGTCGGACACGACTGATGTGACTTAGCAGCAGCAGCAGCATGACTGGTTATCAACCTGTTTGATGACTTAAAAGTTTTAGATTCTGTGATTAAAATGAAAAGTTGTTTGGGCTAAAGCCAATCATCTAAATATCTAACTTGGGCATTTTGCATATTATTGATATTATGATTACCAGCACTGAATCTGTGTGCTGAATTGGAAAAATGAAATTAGATTGTTTATTTCTAATTAAAAACATTTCTTTTTCTGCAAAGATATTACATAATTTACCCTGTATTGTGGAATAATTGCTTTTGAAATTAACCAAATAAAAAGAAAAACATTCAACATTTTAACTGGGCATTATGCTCATAAATTTATCACTAATTTGAAAGGGCATATCCCACAGCACTCTGATATTGTTACACAGTTGTTTGTGATTGAGGAAAAACTAACCTGGTAATAGTATTTACTTCTTTTGAAAAGAAAAAATAAAATAATAATGCAGAACAATTTCATTTTTAAAAGTCAATAATGAATTCCGTCTGCTGTATGCCATTAAAAACAAAGAGGTTACTCACATGCCTCAGATCTTTTTAGGTCTTTGTTCCTTCCATTGAAAAGCATAGGCCAACCCCTCAATAATAAAGTTATTTTGACTTGTCTGACAAAAACTTAAAACAAAAAAAACAAAAACTTATCAATTTCCCTCCACATTTCAGTGGAGCCTAGAGGACTTGAAATAACATGTTAAAGAAAAACAAAGGCATTTAAGCAAACTTTTAAGAGAATGGTTAGGAGAATCTAAAGAAATGCATACCAGTCTCTGAAACTCAGAGCACAGTGGTGATAAAAACATAAGCATATGACTTAATCACGATCATTACCCTAGCTGTGCACAAACTGTCAGTTTGGGGCAAGAGAAGGTAATATGGAAAAGATAGACAAATATGACAAATGACAAATTGACAAATATGACAAATGACAAATTGACAAATATGACAAATGATTTCCTGTGAATGCACTAAAAAAAAAAAAACCACCAATGACATATTCAAATGGCCACTGGACATGAAAACAGACTTAAAATCACTATGTTTGAATCTATTTCTGGGAGTGCCTCCATACAGAATCATGGCAGCCGCACCTACAGAAAATCACAGACAAATAATGAACATGCAGAGAAAGTCTTTTTTTATATCCTCTATTCAGATTAGTATTTTAACACAGTCACTCCCTCCTGGTAACTCCCAACAAACATTCCCTTTCTGGAGGTAGCAGCCAACAGAACCGCAGGGCTCATCTGGATTTGGAAAATAGAACAAAGTCATCCTTCTCTGACCTTCTAAAATGACTGGTTTAAAGCTGAGAGCACTCACACATACCTTTGCGTAGGCAGAGCATTTCTGAGGTCCTCCCTTCAAACCCTATTCAGCCAGCAGTGAGCTGCTCTCAGGAAGAGAGGACGGGATTTTGGTTCCTGTGCTTCCTCAGGTAATACAACACTTCCTTCCTGGGAGAGACTGCCCTCTCCTCCAGGCCCTGACCTCTGGTGGCAGTGTTCAAGACTCAGATTCAGAGGTTTCTGCACACAGGAAACCCACTGCATCCGCTTTCTGACTGCAGCCTCATTCTTGGTTCACTGAACACTCTGGAAACAGTGCCAGTATGCTCTGCCTAGTAAGTTACTAAGTGGACCCTCTAAAGTCTCTCATAGAGTGAGAGAACAGAACTCAGTATCTAACTTCTGTACTCTTCTTATCTTAAAGTAAATCAGTGCACAACAAATCTCTGTTATTTAGTCCTAACAGTACTGACATTCAGCAGATCTGATAAGGCTGGGTCCTAACCTGGTTGGTGTTTTATATCCTTGCTGTTGTTTAGTGACTAAGTCATGTTCAACTCTTTTGCAACCTCCATGAACCGTAGCCCACCAGACTCCTTGGTCCATGAGATTTCCCAGCCAAGAATACTGGAGTGGGTTGCCATTTCCTTCTCCAGGGGATCTTCCTGACCCATGGATCAAACCTGCATTTCCTGAATTGGCAGGCAGATTCTTCACCACTGAACCACCAGGGAAGCCCCAATATTTATACCTTTACAAATATTTAAATATGTTATTAGTTGATGAGCTAATAATCCAAACATAAGTGTGATTTTTTTTCCTCCAGAACCTCCATCTGCATTGTCATGATATAGTGCACATTGCTTTGCATTACAGTTATTTCCTTCTGTGTTTTCTCCCTGATGGGACAAGGAGAGAGTACATCATACTAGTAACAGTTCTGCAACTTAGCAAGTGAATGAATGGATAAGAGTCGTAATAATCCCCTTTCCTACCTGCCCCCAACCCCTCTTTAATTCACATTCTGTGTTATCCTTTAAAAGCAGATGGCACCATCCACTGCCTGCTCTATAGACTCCCCGTCCATATACTTAATCTAGAGAAGGTTTTGGTGGATGTTTCCCTTACATTTCCCTTATATTTTTCATGAAATCCTTCAATGGCAGCTCACTGGGATATAAACATATGATAACACTGTACTTTATTTGACAGGTAGGGATGAAAATCATCAGATAGAGAAAATGTCAACTTAGTAGATAAAGATCCAAGGTCTACTGTCTGCCACAATAGGTGGGTTTCAGGGGCAAGTTAAAAAAGATCTACATGTCACTGAAAACTGTCTGCAGAGTTAGTACATTGTAATGAACAGACAATGATTATAAAGACAACGGAGTTCATGAATACCACCAAATTCACAACATTGTCATTTCTGTGTAATATAGTAAGACCATGATTTTGCATGCAATACAGAACTTTTGGCATTTGTTGAGTTCTGACAGTTCTACAATAGGCTACCCATCAGTAAGTAAAGTACCTGACCAAACCAACACAATTTTAGAGGGCAATGGTCTGCACTGGCAATATGATTCGTTCTCAAATGAAAAGGTATGATAGCTAATCTTCTATGGAGCTACCTTTGTAACCACCACAAATTATTTGGTCTCTTTAAGACTTCCAGCAGTATTCCCTACAAATGCTATTAAGTAGTAAGACAAACAGTGTGAAACTTCTGGTAAAGTTCCCAAAACTCAGCTATAAGTGTTTTAATAGCTATTAATTTCCATTCCATTCCTTAACGACATGACTGGCTTTTTTCAGTCCTAGATACCATTCTACTGCATTAGAGCAATGCTAATGCCAACAATGCCTCACATGCAGGTAAGGCTTTATCTCTGATGAAGTGCTTCAACTAATATTCTCTAGTTACACACACAACTACTCTGGGAGACGCTGCTTATTCTCAAAGTTCTGCAGAGTTAGGTATGTATAGAAAATTAATGACAGAATGTTTCCTTGCAGCTTTATATGGTAAGCAAAAAGAGAGGAAAGATGGGTTTTGAAGTTGCTCTAATGTTCATCTTTATATAATTTAATATAGCTGCAGACTCCTGGCAAACAACAGCAAGCAGGCAGAATACAGGAATGAACTGGCTTTTTTTTTTTTTTTTGAAGCAGACTTTATATTAGAAAAATAGACTCAAACACACAAAAAGAGAGAGACACACACAAAACCCTAGACAAAACATAAACATGTTTTTCAATATCTGCAGAAAATGTAAAATGGGGGCTTTTATATATTTACATCTCACACAGACAGTAATGCTATCCATATCTTCATTGTGTTTGAATTCAAATTATAGAGATATAAAGACATACACACATATCAAACATACTTGTAAATTGGACATATGAAAAGTACTTGTATAAACAAATACACATATCTATACACATTTCATATCTATACAAGATACATATTTCCCAGTATTTTGTCATTTGCTCTTTCTTATTCACTTTCACTAGGAATCTGATAGGAACTAGATTTGACTCACTTGTCAGCTAAGTGTAGTTCTTTTGTAAGACCAAATTAATTTTTCAATTGTGCTTAGAACTGTCCATTATGCATCTGAGCAAGATAGTTTCCAATAAATAAACACTGGCTCTTGAGCACTGCTTCCCCTTATCTCTCTATCACCTTTAGGATCCAGGTTGCTAAGAAGCTCTGATTTTAAAATATTTTTAGTGCTGTGGTCAGGAATGCTACTGCTTCTATATCACCTTCAGTTTTCATTCTAGATTATTTTTCTAGTTTTAAAATGTATTTCTTAGTTCACTTTTTCATTGGTTTGCTTTATATCTGTTACATCATATGGTTTGATTAATTCATGATAATGAGACAATTTTTTATTGAAAGTATTTTTCCAATTTTATTGTGGTAAGAATAGTGAGTAACCACAGAGTCTAGCTCTTACCAGATTCCTAATGTAAGCAAATAAGAAAGAGCAAATGATGACATACTGAGAAATACGTAACTTGTGTAGATATGACATATATATAGATGTAGATACTTATTTACACAGGTACTTTTCATATGGCTAATTCACAAGTGTTCGATATGTGTGTGTCTTTACAGCTCTCTTATTTGAATTCTAACACTCAATGTGTTAACATATAAAATTTTGTGTACATTATTGTTCATTATAATAATGTGACTATTTTCCTTATTATTTTTTTGTTGAAGTATAGCTGATTTACAAAGTTGTGTTAGTTTCAGGTATATAGCAAAGTGATTCAGCTATATACACACACACACACACACACACACACATACATGTATGTATATATATTCTTCTTCAGATACTTTTCCATGATAGGTTATTATAAGATATTGAATATTGTTCCCTATGTAGTTTATCCATTTTATATACAGTGATGTATATATGTTAATCCCAAACTCTCAATTTATGTCTCCTCCCAACCTCTTTTTGCTTGTGGTAACTATGTTTTCTATGTCTGTGAGTCTGTGTTTTTTTTATAAATAAGTTCATCTGTATGTAAGTGATATTGTATGATATTTGTTTTTCTCTGACTTATTTCACTCAATATGATAGTTCTAGGTCCATCTATGTTGCTGCAAATGGTATTATTTCCTTTTTATGACTGAGTAATATTCCATTATATACCACATCTTCTTTACACATTCATCTGTCAATGGACATTTAGGTTGTATCTGTTTTGGCTATTATAAATAGTGCTGCTATGAACATTGGGATGCATGACTCTTTCTGAATAATGGTTTTCTCTGGGCATATGCCCAGAAGTGGGATTGCTGGATCATATGGTAGTTTTATTTTTAGTTTTTTAAAGAACCTCCATACTGAGCCACTATGGACATTCTCATCAAGAGTGTAGGAGGGTTCCTTTTTCTCCACATCCTCTCCAGTAGATAATGTGACTTAAAATTTTTTTTATTTTTATGTGATGGATAAATCTTGATTACACAACTAGGGCTTGTTCAAACTGAACCTTTTTTTGAAGATGGTAGGGGTAGGATCCTTTGCTAAAGGGAAATTTTTGAAAAATAGTCTTTCCAAGACTTGAGTAATTTTGGAATCTTGTGATGTTCCTGTTTATGTTAATTGTTGGCAGGTATAAAAGGAACTTCCCTGGTAGTTCAATCAGTAAAGAATTTGCCTGCAATGCAAGAGATGCTGGTTTGATTCCTGAGTCAGGAAGATCCCCTGGAGAAAGGATAGGCTATCCACTCTAGTGTTCTTGGGCTTCCCTGATGGCTCAGATGGTAAAGAATCCACTTGCAATATGGGAGACCTGGGTTCGATCCTTGGGTTGGGAAGATCCCCTGGAGGAGGGCATGGCAACCCACTCCAGTATTCTTGCCTGGAGAATCCCCAAGGGCAGAGGAGCCTGATGTCACTCAGGAGCCCTGGTCACTCAGGGCTACAGTCCTGAGTGACTAAGCACAGCACAACACAGTATTAATAAAGCACTTTTGCTAGTATCTCATTAAGTCAGGGATGTAGTCTTAATTTGAGATGTGAAATTTAATTATGATATACACCCTTATCAAAATGCATGCTTCAGAATACAAAAGAACACTTACCTCCTCAGGTGAAGAGCAAAGTTGTAAATAAATGTGGTTAAGATGCTAAGTGATCCATGGTGTCAGTTCTGAAACAAAGGTCCCTTAGGGGATGCAAGGAAAAGCAATGTTCCCTGGTTGAGGGAAAACACCCAGCTTCTCTATAAGAAGGGTTACTTACTATTTAATTTCCTTTTAGAAGAGAAAGGATGTTTAAGAGTGATTTTTAAAAGAAAATTTGAACTGCTTACAGTAGCGATTATTGTTGGGTGATATGTAGGGTATTTCAAGTGTGCTAGTCTTCCTGGAAATAAATGTCATACAAAATTCCTATATGTAGAGTTTACTTAAAAGAGCTTTCACCAAATCAGATCATGTAGCACTAACAAAATTAACTCTGTTTACTGAGCAACTAGAGCTTGAGGCAAGCCTGTGCCAAGCATTGGGGTTACAGTGGTGATTCAGTGACATGATATACACAGTCTTAATCTTCTTCTGTCTCCTCGTGAACCTATTTTCTGACTAAAGGAAAAAAGTTTCTTAAATTTGCATATATTTCCCTTGGGAAAACTGTCTCCAATTAAGCAGGGAGCACAATTTCCATTCTGTTCTTCCCTCCTATTGTATTTCTCAGCAATCTACGTTAAATGGTCAGCTTGTCTCCTTTCTGTGGGCTGTATCAGCTAATTTAAGCATTAGAGTGATCAACAGTTAAGATTCTTGAGCCAGTCTGCGTGGGTTCCAGCCTCCACTTTCCAGCCATGAGGCCTGGGGTAAATTATTAATGTCTCTGCCTCTTAGCTTTCTCACCTGTGAAACAAGCATTTTAATACTGGTTTGGCAAAAAAAGTTCCTTTGGGTTTTTGAAACTCTAAGGAACTTTTTGGTCAACTGAATACATCCAGCCACCTACGACTACTATGAGCTTAAGTGTTTTCATACATACAAGGAATTAGGAATAGCACTTGGCATGGAATAAGTACTCAATAAATGCTAGCTTATTAAATTATCATTATAAAGAGAAACCTAAAAACTTAGGTGTAGAAATTTTACATTTTGCCAGCCATATCAAGATAAGCCATGCTAATGTAGAAATTAATTAGGTTGAATTCTTCAAAACAAAGCTTTCCTTAACTATCTAATTTTGAAAATTCAAAATTATTCTAAGAAAAGAGATGCCAAAAGGAAATAAAGGGAAAAACACTCACTTGATAATGACAAATGAGTTGGAAGCTTGATTTCAAGCTTCTATAGTAAAATCTATTCAAGAAAATGAATGATTACACACACACAAAGTTGTGCAGTACATGAAAATTATTATAGCCTAAAAGAATTATGTTAAAGTTTGAAGGAGCCTTTTGGGCCTAGAAAAGAAAACAATAGTTTCAAAGGCCCTTGCCTAATCATCTAACTTCAGAGAAAACAAAAGGGAACTTTAGGTCCCGCCCTGATGCTCCAGGCTGGTTGCATCTATTTGAGACATATCACCCACTGTCCAGAAACCTTCCACCCCCTACACCTGCCCAGAAGACTTATCACCCCCTGCCCAACTACAAATGCCATCTCAACTAAAGAATACCCAAAACATCCCGCCTGATTGACATTTGCCTTATCACTTACACAAACCTCCCTATAAACATGGAGCCTCCCTGATCCCTCTCCGCGCTCAGCCTGGTCGTTAGGCCGACTGTCACCCCTCCTTGCCTGAATAAAGGTAACCTACTTCTGTTGAAGGTCTTTCCTCTTTCTGGCTCGGCCCAAACTACACCTTACGTTCTTGGTGCCGGGAAGGGGCGAGGCACTGGTCTCACTCTCACTCTCCCTCACTCTCATTGTTTTCCCTTTTCCCGGAGTCTGGGAGCACGAAATCCTCCGAGCTCACTTTTCTGCCAGGGCTCAAGTTTCCCTTGGGGCGCCCAGTGCCTGAGCGGTGCAAGCCTTGTGCTAAGGCTTTATTGGTGCTTTGCATACCCCCAGGCCTCAGCTCTACTCCCTCTCCTTCTCTCTCTCTGATGACCTCCAGAACAGGGAACTCTTGTCATTCGACTGCTCTACATGCAACACTCCACTCAAGCCGGCCCCTAGATTAAGGTAAGATCCGGACGGTGTTCTAGAGGCGCCCTAGAACCCAGTCCTCTCCGGATCCCGGGGACCCCCGGCCCAGGGCCACTCTGTAGGTGACGGTGGGGGACGCTCCACCTCGACACAGAGCTCTCTTCTCATAACTCCTATTGAGACTACGGGTGACGACTTGAGCCCTCAATAGGAGCCTCTGCTTGCTGTTCAATTATGGGATCTGGCCAATCTGTCCCAAAAGATTCCCTTCTGACTTGTGTTCTCAAAAATCTCATGCCTGTGGCGGATTCATTTTGATATTTGGCAAAACTAATACAATTATGTAAAGTTTAAAAATAAAATAAAATTTAAAAGAAAAAAAAAAAATCTCAAACCACTCTCACTCACTGAACTCAAAGCTAACTGTTTAAAACAACTCTGTACACAGATTTGGCCTCAATACCAATTAGACAATCAAGATCGCTGGCCTGAAGTCAGCACATTTGACTTTAACATTCTTCAAAATCTCACAGATTTCCTTAAACGGAATGGCAAGTGGTCGGAGGTCCCCTATGCCCAAGCCTTTTGGGCCCTTCGGAGCAGGCCCTCCCTGTGCAAGGACTGCTCTACCCACGAGGTCCTTCTATGCACCTTGCCTCCCAAGCAAAAGGGCTCTTCTTTCTCAGGTAACCGCAGACCCAGACCTTCCGCACCCCATGGAGATCGACCCCACTGACAAGCCCCCTCCCTACCCAGCCCCCTCCCTACCCGCCACCCTGCCAACCCTCTCCTTCCCCTTCATCCAACTCACCTACTGGCCTGGAAACCTCTCCTGACTCCCCCTCGACCCCGCTACCCCATCTCCCTGACTCCGCCTCCCCGCTTCCTTCGCCCCCTGCCACAGGGTCAGGTACCTAACACATGTTTCCCCTGAGAGAGGTGGCAGGACCAGAGGGCCCCACCCGAGTCCATGTGCCATTTTCATTGTCAGATATGAGCCAGACAGAAGCAAAGTTAGGATCATTTTCTGAAAATTCTACCAGATACCGAAAAGAATTCCTGAGACTCTCCCAGGCCTACAACCTCACATGGAGTGACGTATATTATATCCTAAATGCCACTCTCACCCCTGACGAAAAAGATCTTATCTGGCAAGCGGTAAAAGCCCATGCTGATCATTTACATAACCAAGACCAGGATAGCCCAGTTGCTAATGAGGCGGTGCCTCAGTTAGATCCCCACTGGACTTACCAGCCCGGTGACCCAGGTATCAGGAGACTCAATCATATGATTACCTGCATTCTAGAAGGAATGCAGAAAAATACTCATATCCATGTCATTTATGATAAAGTCAGAGAAATCACCCAAGGGGCAGACGAAAATCCAGCCTTATTCTTGGCATGCCTCACAGAGGCAGTCCAGAAGTATACCAACCTAGATATCACCACCCCTGCTGGTTACTCTACCTTCACCTTCAATTCATCAGCCTGTCCGCCCCTGACATTAGACACAAGCTTCGGCAACTAGAAAAGGGCCCTGAGACCCTCCAAAGAGACCTTCTAGAAGTAGCCTTCAAGGTGTTCAATAATAGAGAGGAGGAGGCTGAGAGAGAAAAAGAACGTGACAGAAAAGCTAAATATGCCTTTTTGGCAGCAGCAATTAAAGGAAGAGATCAGCCTGGCCCAAGTCATCCCAGAACGGGCTTAAGACCTGCCCTCCCTACCCGGGCCCTGCTTCCTATGCAACCAGTCAGGACACTGGGCAAAGGCATGCCCAAACCCACAGCCCCCCACAAAACCATGCCCGACCTGTGGCCAGTAGGGACACTGGAAGATGGACTGTCCCCACCTCCCAGACCTGGAGAGTGGAATGTCCACAGGGACGCCCTGGTGCCTCTGGGGAAATTCCCACTTCTCCACAGAACCCCAGCCCAACCCTACAAGAGTTGTTCCAATGATGGGGCCCGGGTTCCAGCCCCCTGGCCCTGTCCCAAACACGAGCTCAGAACTTAGGGTAGATGGGGTAGTGGCCAGAAAAAAGACCTCTTTTATAGTAGACACTGGAGCCACTTTCTCTTAATTTCCCACTCTGGCCCAACTCAAGACTCAGAACTCACAATCAAGGGGGTCTCTGGAGTTCCCCTAAGGCCAAAAATCAGCCCTCCATTATTCTGTCAATTTGGAAAATCGACCCTTATACACTTATTCCTCATAATGCCTCAGTGCCCGATGGCACTCCTATAGGGAGACATTTGTTATCCAAATTGGGGGTCTTTATTACCATACCCCCTGCCCTCGAAACAGTCTCTATATTCTGCATTCAGATGACACCTGGACGGTCCCTATCCTCACCCCTGACCTTCCCTTGGATCTACCCGCCTTAGACCCCCAAGTCTGGGACACTGATCACCCATCCATAGCCAAACATCATCTACCAGTCCACATTACCCTAAAAGACCCCTCGACTATAATCACTCAACAACAGTATTCTCTCACCCCAGAGGCCCAAAACGGACTTAAGCCTATCATCGTCTTCTTCAAGTCTCTATCCTAATCCTACCCATTCACCACACAACACCCCTACTCTGGCAGTAAAGAAGGGGCCAAACTCTTGGAGCCTGGTCCAGGATCTGCAAAAAGCCAAAGAGGCCATCACATGGACATTCCCAGTAGTCCCTAACCCTTACACCCTTCTGTCTACCATACCCCCGACTGCAACCCACTTCATGGTATTAGATCTCAAAGATGCCTTTTTCACCATCCCTCTCCACCCCCTCTCCCAACCCTTTTTCGCCTTCACCTGGCAAGACCCCAAGACTCAACTAACATGGACAGTTCTCCCCCAGGGGTTCAGAGACAGGCCTCACTTTTTTGGACAGGCTTTACAAAAGGACCTACAGACACTAGACCTAGCCCCGAGTCATCTCCTTCAATAGTAGATGACCTCCTCCTTTGTAGCCCAACCCGAAAACTGCCTCCAACATACTGCCAAACTCCTTGGGGCCCTGGGATCCTGCGGTTATTGGGTATCCCGATCTAAGGCCCAAATAGCCCAGACAAACGTCACCTACCTGGGGCTCTCTCCATATCCCACCAACAAAGAACTATTCCCCCAGATAGAATCCAGGCCTTGATTAACTGTCCACTTCCAAAAAAAAAAAAAAGGAGCTCCTGTCTATCCTCAGCCTCCTCAACTTTTTCCGTATCTGGATCCCTAACTTCTCCCTCCTTGCAAAGCCACTCTATGAGGCAACTAAAGGATGTCTGGGTGAGCCCCTCTTTAATCCCTCCTCGCTGGCCAATCCTCTTCGCCAGCTCACCCAGAGCCTCCTCCGAGTGCCAACTCTCCACCCGACAGATCACACCAGACCATTCTTTCTCTTTGCACATTCCAACCAAGGACAGGCCCTGGGACTTCTGTGTCAGCAGGCTGGAGACACCTGAGCTTCCATAGCCTATCTATCAAAACAGCTTGACGTGGTGACCAAGAGGTGGCCTTGGTATATGGGCTCTGGCTGCTATCGCAGCCCTCGTACCCGAAACAAATAAACTCTCTAGACATGCCCCTTTAACAGTCTGTTCTCCACACACCTCCCGAGACTTACTATCACATCAGGCTTTCCTCTCCCTTCCCCCTTCCAGGGTACAGGTCCTACATGCCTTTCTCCTCGACCCTCAGCTCTCATTCTCCCCCTGCTCTCCCCCTAACCCCACCAGCTTATTACCCACGTCCTCTACAACAGACTCCCTCCTACATAGCTGCAGCCTAACAGTAGATCTTACCCAAAACCCCTTCCAACATTTAACAGATCAGCCCATCCTAGACCCAGACACCACACACTGGTTCGTTGGTGGCAGCTCTCAAAAATCCCCACCCTTTGCAGCAGGATATGCCATCATCCAGGGGGACCTTTGTCACAATCACGAAACCCACACAATTGAAGCTTCACCTTTGCCACCTCGCACCACCTCCCAACAGGTAGAACTGATAGCTCTCACCAGAGCTTTAACTCTAGCTAAAAATCTAAGGGTTAACATCCCCACAGACTCCAAATATGCCTATAACATACTTCACTCAAACATCCTAATATGGAGAGAAAGAGGTTCCTAACCCAAAAGGGATCCCCCATTATTAGTTCAGACCTGATCCACAAACTTCTAGAGGCAGCACTCTTACCAAACAAAGCTGCCATCCTCCACTGTAGGGGACATCAAAAGGGAAGTCTCATATCAGCCTACAACAATGCTGCAGACCAGAAGGAAAGGAGATAGCACTGTCCCATCCTTCCCTCCAGTCCCCTGTCATCTTAGCTCTGACTCCACTCGACCCTCCCACCACCAGAGGAATTTTTCTACACTCACTTTTTCATCCCTCATCCAAGACACTCCAACAGTTCCTCCGTAACCACTTCCCCATATCCAATGCTGACCAACAATATTTAGATAACCTTACCCACTTCTGTCAAACATGTCAACGTACTAATCCCAATTCCAACCTTAAACCGACATCCTTTCCAACCCATCAAGTGCGAGGCAGCCTCGCAGCACAGAATTGGCAGATAGACTCTACTCATATGCCCACGGTCCGGAGAGTCAGATACCTCCTGGTCCTTGTGGACACCTTTTCGGGATGGGTAGAAGCATTTCCCTCTACAAACAAAAGAGCCCACACCGTGGCCCGAATCTTCCTCATAGAAATTATCCCCAGGTTTGGCCTGCCTTCATCCCTACAGTCTGATAATGGCCCGGAATTTACATCCAAGGTCACCCAAAAACTTGTCCAATTCTTACAGATACCCTGTAAATGGAAATTTCATACTCCATACCACCCCCAGTCCTCAGGAAAGGTAGAAAGGATGAATAGAATAATCAAAAAAACCCTTACCAAACTAACTCTCGAAGTACATCTAGATTGGACTAAACTTTTGCCAATAGTTCTCCTCAGAATATGGGCTTTGCCCAGAAAGCCCCTGGGGCTGAGCCCCTTTGAGGTGATGTATGCCTGCCCCTGAGCCCCCAAGCCTCCCTGCCCTCTTTACAAACTGGGGACATGGCCTATCTGCCTAACAACCCCCAGGGTGACTTAACCCCAAAGTGGCAGGGACCATTCAAAATCATCCTCCTTACCCCAACTACAGCTAAATTTGAGAAGGTCACCTCCTGGGTACACCTCTCTCGCCTAAAACAGGTCACCTCCGATCCTGCGCTGCCTCCTTAACTGACCCCTATCAGGTCTCCCTCACAGGACCCACCTCCTTAAAATTCACCTGGCGACAACCTCTGTCAACCATCCAAGAAGTCACTGAATGACCTGGACACTCTTCAACCTACAGCTGTTTCTGACCCAACTACTACAAGACCTCTGGACCAGCGCCCCGACAGGAACCTCCTTCAAAGACCTGACTACACTGGTGTCTCAACTGTGGCTCCAGGGAACCTTCTACAACCTGACTCCAGACAAAACTGATTTCTTTACTCTCCTTCTCTACATCATTCTACATCCTAATGAACACTGTTCCTCCTCAGATTCAAACAACCACCAACTTGGGGCCTTTTACCCCTCGCCCTGACTGGCCTCTCCCTGTGTCTCTAACCATAATAGCACTCTTAATCTTAATCCTTGCTATAGGCCTAGTAACTTTCTCCCCTCAGGACCGGCCACCTGCCCTTCGTCTTTCTGTAGGTATCACCTGCATTGCTAGCTGTGTTCTACTCCTAGGGTGCTATTTCCTCTGCGCTGCCTAACTATCAGCCCCATGACTCCTCTGTTCCTTATCCTTGCTGCACTCCTCAGCCTTCTGGCTACTCCCTGCCCCTGCTCTGACATTTATTCCTATGCACATTCCTCATGTTATAATACAGCTCCAAAACCATGCACCATGAACCTCAGGGCAGGAAGTCCAAATCCCTACTCACTCTTAAAGTACAAAAGAGAGGGAGTTTCGTGAGTACCTGCCATAAGCCAAATGGAAGAAACATGTTTCTATCCCATTACCCACTGGGGGTACTCAGACGGGGGCGGGGTACTAGATCAAAATCGGGAAAAGAAACAAGAACAAGTCATAAAGAACATCATTTCCTGGTTACAGGCGACCCCTGAGCCTTATAAACGCCTAGACCTTCTTTCCCAATTACAGCCTCTCCTAAAACCTCCCCCCTGGCAACCAACACCTTACCTGCCTTCTCAACTCTTCCTTCCAATTCTTCCAGTACACACAACACACATCCCAGTGTGTAGCATGCATGTCACTGTCTCCCTCACGGCACACAGCAATTCCTTTACCTTCAATCTGGCTGTGCTCCCTCCTTCTGTTCCACTTGGGTTCTCTGGAACAGCACAAATAATTGCACCAATCTGGGAATCTTCATTCTCTGTGGGACCTATACATATTCATGTCTCCTGTTGGACCCCCCTGGACCTTGCATCTTGGTCTTCCTGACCCCGGGCCTAACATTCCTCAAAGAAGAAGAGGTAGAACAAATAGTCTACCCTCAAGGGGAACTTTCCCACAGGAAAAGACGAGCTGTCACAGCCCCCCTCCTGATTGGGACTGGCATAGCAGCAGCCCTAGGCACTGGGATTGGGGGCATCTCGACCTCTACCCATTTCTACTACAAGCTGTCCCAAGAACTTAATGAAGACATGGAGCATGTAGAGGAGTCCTTCATTTCAATTCAAAGACAAATTAACTCATTAGCTCCTGTGGCCCTACAAAATAGGCAAGCCCTGGATCTTCTCACCGCAGAAAAGAGAGGGACCTGCCTTTTCTTAGGAGAGGACTGCTGCTATTTTGTTAATAAAATGGGCATAGTCCAGGGCAGTCAAAGAACTTAGAGACAGAATTGAATGCCACAGAAAAGAGTTACAAAACCTTTACAGTACCCAAAACGTGTTCCAACAGGTCCTCCCTTGGTTGCTCCCTTTCCTGGGACCACTGGTACTTATCATTCTATTCCTCTTATTTGGACCCTGTCTCTTCAATCTCTTTCAAAGTTTTCTCCAAGAACAGATTCGGGCCATCTCTTGAGATCAGGTCGAGACCATTCTTCTTCTCGAGAGCCTCACCCCAAGCTCAGAAAAAGGAGACCCCGGGCCCTAGGATGATCCTCCATTCCAGACCCAAAATCGTTGCCCCTATCCAGCAGGAAATAGCCAGAGAGATATGGCGCCCTTTCTCCCATTTTTTTTTACGATTTCAGGGTCTGGAATGAAGGAGTCTTTTGGACCTGGAAAAGAAAACAACAGTTTCAAAGGCCCTTGCTGAATCATATAACTTCTGAAAAAACAAAACAGAACTTTAGGTTCTGCCCTGATGCTCCAGGCCTGTTGCATCTATCTGAGACTGATCACCCACTGTCCAGAAACCTTCCACCCCCTTCTCCTGCCCAGGAGACTTATCACCCCCTGCCCAACCACAAATGCCATTTCAACTAAAGAATACCCAAAACATCCCGCCTGATTAACATTTGCCTTATCACTTACACAAACCTCCCTATAAATATGGAGCCTCCCTGATCCCTCTCCGCGCTCAGCCTGGTCGTTAGGCAGACTGTCACCCCTCCTTGCCTGAATAAAGGTAACCTACTGAAAGAGATGGGAATACCAGACCACCTGACCTGCCTCTTGAGAAATGTGTATGCAGGTCAGGAAGCAACAGTTAGAACTGGACATGGAACAACAGACTGGTTCCAAATAGGAAAAGGAGTATGTCAAGTCTGTATATTGTCACCCTGCTTATTTAACTTCTATGCAGAGTACATCATGAGAAACGCTGGACTGGAAGAAGCACAAGCTGGAATCAAGATTGCCGGGAGAAATATCAATCACCTCAGATATGCAGATGACACCACCCTTATGGCAGAAAGTGAAGAAGAACTAAAAAGCCTCTTGATGAAAGTGAAAGAGGAGAGTGAAAATGTTGGCTTAAAGCTCGACATTCAGAAAACGAAGATCATGGCATCCGGTCTCATCACTTCATGGGAAATAGACGGGGAAACAGTGGAAACAGTGTCAGACTTTCTTTTTTTGGGCTCCAAAATCACTGCAGATGGTGACTGCAGCCATGAAATTAAAAGACGCTTACTCCTTGGAAGGAAAGTTATGACCAACCTAGATAGCATCTTCAAAAGCAGAGACATTACTTTGCCAACAAAGGTCCGTCTAGTCAAGGCTATTGTTTTTCCTGTGGTCATGTATGGATGTGAGAGTTGGACTGTGAAGAAGGCTGAGCACCGAAGAATTGATGCTTTTGAACTGTGGTGTTGGAGAAGACTCTTGAGAGTCCCTTGGACTGCAAGGAGATCCAACCAGTCCATTCTGAAGGAGATCAGCCCTGGGGTTTCTTTGGAAGGAATGATGCTAAAGCTGAAACTCCAGTACTTTGGCTACCTCATGCGAAGAGTTGACTCATTGGAAAAGACTCTGATGCTGGGAGGGATTGGGGGCAGGAGGAGAAGGGGACGACAGAGGATGAGATGGCTGGATGGCATCACTGACTCGATGGACGTGAGTCTCAGTGAACTCCCAGAGTTGGTGATGGACATGGAGGCCTGGCGTGCTGCGATTCATGGGGTCACAAAGAGTTGGACACGACTGAGTGACTGAACTGAACTTCTGTTGAGGTGGTCTTTCCTCTTTCTGCCTCGGCCCAAACTATACCTTACAAAGTCAATGTTGATTCAGTGGTGCTGTGGACACTGCCTAATAGTATATATTAATTTTTTTACTTTATTAGTTACTATAAAGAAAGTGAAAAGAAAGTGAAGTCGCTCAGTCACGTCCAACTCTTTGTGCCATTTCCTTCTCCAGGGGATCTTCCCGACCCAGGGATTGAACCCAGGTCTCCCGCATTGCAGGCACATGCTTTAACCTCTGAGATACCAGGGAAGCCAGGGAATTTAGTTATTTTAACTATTGATTAAAAATTTCCCTGTATATGAATTATATACCTATATGTATACATATATATTGGAGAAAGAAATGGCAACCCACTCCAGTGTTCTTGCCTGCAGAATCCCAGGGACGGGGGAGCCTGGTGGGCTGGTGTCTATGGGGTCACACAGAGTCGGACACAACTGAAGTGACTTAGCAGCAGTAGCAGCAGCATACATATATATACACATACTGATTTCATTTACCTATGATTTTCCTCTATAGTTTCTCTTCTATCCTTACTTATTTATATTTTTTCTACAAATTTTAGAGAGTATGTATATGAAGGAAAAAAACTTTTTTTTTCAACAAAAAGGAGACACTTTTTAAGAGTACAGGCATTTGAGAAGTGGAAACAGCAAAGATCAAGTAGAAGATAATAAAAGAGGAAAATGATGAAATGATTCAGTCAGTTCAGTCATTCAGTCGTGTCCAACTCTTTTCGACCCCATGAATCGCAGCACGCCAGGCCTCCCTGTCCATCACCAACTCCCGGAGTTCACAGAGACTCACATCCATCGAGTCAGTCATCGATGCCACCCGCCATCTCATCCTCTGTCGTCCCCGTCTCCTCTTGCCCCCAATCCCTCCCAGCATCAGAGTCTTTTCCAATGAGTCAACTCTTCGCATGAGGTGGCCAAAGTACTGAAGTTTCAGCTTTAGCATCATTCCTTCCAAAGAAATACCAGGTCTGATCTCCTTCAGAATGGACTGGTTGGATCTTGCAGTCCATGATGAAATGATTAGTGGATAAGAAATGGAATAGATATCATATGAGAAGATAACTCAAGATCTTAGTCCTATTGATTAGTCTTAGAAACAAGTTAGTTCTCTTGAAAAATAGAATGGTCTTTTAGTTTTTGTTTTTATATATGTCTACCATATGTAGTGTAGAAATTGAAATCCTACTGTATTTGATTTAATCAGACCATGTGGCTGGAAATTGATGTAAAAACTGGAATTTATTATTATATTTTTAAAAACAATCTATTATACTTCCTGACAAAAGTCACTGCTATAGTTCAAAAGTAGAAGTACTCTCTATCAGCATTTAATGGCTGGAAACAAACAAACAACGTAGATTTGACTAGGTTAATTTTGGGACAGTCAGGCAAGAACGGGGATGGGAAAGGGCAAAAAGAAGAGATTTGGAATGCCCAAGCTGTCTGCCCAGCAGTGCTACTTCAATGTGGGACAAAGGCTTTGCTCTACAAACTAAAAAGAACCTCTGTGTGCCTTGTAAATTATACTGAGGATTTGGATTTTAATCTGAGGGCAACAGGGAGATACTTAGGCTTTTACGCAAAACACCTTTTGACATCACTGTTCCAGTTCTCCAGAGTCTGCCCAGTTCTGGCTCCTTAGTTCTTAAGGCAACATCTTTGAACTAGATGGGACTCTCCTTACCTTGTCCCTGGTTCTCAATATCCTCTCTTGTGTCCTCAGTCCAAGTACAAATCCATGAGGGCAACTGAAATCAATACTCAGACGAAATCAGACCTGACGAAGGTAGACTCACTGCTCACCATCACAGGATCCGGCCTAAGACCACTCTTTCATCATCATCCCCTCCTGTTTACTGAATTTGACATACTCAGGCTTCTTTGCTGTTTTTTGAACACACTAAGCATGCTCCTGTCTTAAGGCTTTCATACCCACAGTTCCTCTTATCCTAGAATGCTCATCCCAGACACTGGTCTGAACTTGCTCCATCATTTTATTTAGGTCTCTGTTCATACAGCTCTTCCTTAGAGAGGTCTTTTCTCGCTACAGTATCCACTATCCAGGGAAACACACTTTACATGCTTTTTCCTTCATAACACATCACTAACTGATATCATACCTTTATAAGTTTTTGCATAGTCCCCTAAGATTGTTCACTGTTAGAGTCCCCACAGCTGAAATGATGTCTGGAACACTGTAGGAGACCAAGAAACATCAGTTCAATGGCCCAACTAGATGTTGCTGGGCAGATAACAGATGTCCAGTGAATATTTGTGGAAAACCTTAATGACTGAATGAATGTGTACATTCTTTAGGTAGGGCAATAGACTTATGCTAGACTTAAAAATGTATTCATAATAATCCTGTTGTTATTTTAAATTTGCTTCTAATTACTTATTTGCTCAGACTTGGGGTGTCATGAGTCTTTGCTAGAGATACGTTGTCTACATTGAAATTTAAAGAGATAAATAAATCAGGTAAATAGGATCATGTGTTGAAAAAATAGTTGGGAATAGGAGAAATGGAAAGTATTCAAGGCAAACAGATTACAGGGGAAAGACCGGGTTCAGCAGGAAGCTTTAACCACAAAAGGTCCAGTGTGACAGAAGCAGGGTACAGGATTCAATATGATAAATTAGAGCATGCAGAGGGAGGAGAGATATGAGATTAGAGAAATACGAACCAGGGCCTTCATGTGCCTTGTAAATTACACTGAGAATTAAGATTTTAATCAGAGGGCAATAAGGAAAGCATCAGTAAGATCCAACTTGAACTTTAAAAATTAGCCCAAATACAGGAGACAGATCGAAGGGAGACACAGCCTGAATGTAAGAGTGACTTTGGGAGGTGATGATTATAATCCATGTGGTATACGAAGCTGAATAATGACAGTGTTGCTGTTCAGTTGCTAAGTCATGTACGACTCTTTGAGACCCAATGGACTGTAGCACACCAGGCTTCCCTGTTGTTCACAGGGTTCACTCAAATTCATATACATTGAGTCAATGATGCTATCTAAGCATAATGACAGTAGGGGCTGAAAGAAGTGAATCAATTGAAAAAACTTGACAGGTTAGAATTGCTAGGATTTCTTGAGGGATTATAGCTGTGTTAATGGGGAAGATGTGGTTGGGGAGACAGAGGAAAGAACCGATTTTGGGACTAGAGAAGAATGACAGAAACTCAGGTTTAAAAAGAGGGGCATTTTAAAATCAGGGCTTCCAGGTGGCTCAGTGGTAAAGAATCCACCTGCCAATGCAGGAGACATGGGTTTGATCCCTGGAGAAGGAAATGGTAACCCATTCCAGTATTCTTTCCTGGGAAATCCCACGGACAGAGAGCCTGGTGGGCTACATTCCATTGGGGTCACAAAAGAGTTGGACACAAATTACAAGCTAAACAACGACAACAATTATGAAATCGACTGTGGAAATATTGCTTTTGAAATACCTGTGGTATATTCTAGTGGATGTCTAGTAAACAGTTGAATTTATAGATCTAGAGTTTATGATAATCTTCTCAGTTGGAAATTTAGATTTGAACAGCATCTACTCACCAGCGTGAATTAATATTGCTTAGGGCTAACATTCTCATATGCTCTTTACCTAGATTCAGCTACTGCTAATAATCCATCACATTTGTTTTACATTTGTGTTTTCCTCCTCTCTCTCTGACACACATACACACACGTGTACACGCACAGATGTACAGTGTATATATTTGTTGAACCATTTGAGAGTAAGCTGCATGCATCATGATTGCGGCCCTAAATACGCACATGTATATTTCCTATGAATATGGTTATTCTTTTATAGAATTGCAGTGCAGTTTTCAATTTAGTCAATTTCACACTGACATAATACTTTTATATGACTGTCTTCTGCAGTCGAGTTTGGACTACTGATCCAATACTAACATCAGAAAGTATTTTTAATTCTCAAATTAAGGTCTCCTTCTGCTATGTTTAGCTTTTATAATTACACAAAAATCTAAGAGCCATGTTTAGGATTCGATCTTGTTTGCATTTTCCTTCCTACAAAAGAAGTAATAAGCTTTGAAAGGATATTTCTTTATATTAGTGAAGTCCATCTCTTGCAGCTTTATAAAAATTCTACAAGTTCCATCATCTACGTAAGGACAAAGCTGTCATTTGAATAAGAGTTGCCCAACTGAACTGTTTTGTATAGTTTATTTGTTATGATGCTTTTTTAATGATCAATAAGGCTTCTTAAGACTCCAGAGAGCATTCTTCCTGTTCTTAAGATCACCCAATTTGAGTTATATTACTTTTTTCTCCTTTCAAGAAAGTAATTGGTAAGGAAAGGGTGAAGGATAGTGACAGAAGGAAACAAAGTTCATTCTGTAAAGGAGGCTTTACAATTATAGTCACCTTTAAGAAATATCAAAATTATAATTCTAACAACTGTGACACATCAAAAAATCAGCTTGAGCTAAAGTCAGTAGGTTGTCAGTAAGAGTTCAGAGTAGGATGACATAAACCATCAGCATTCCAAACCTAACAGGACGGAGCTGCACAATAAGAACCATTGTTTATGGGAATCCTTTTGCACCCACTTGCAAAGTTGCTAAACTGGTTTCTGTTTCCTTTGTGGGTGTTTGGTCAAAGAAGAGAAGCATGTTTGGGCTTGTCATTGAGAGCTGATCTCTAATGGAAAAGAAACAGATTTATTAGAATTATTTACCTCCATAAGAACCCTAAGTTCACATGGCTCAAAGCCACCCACACATGTGCAAATGACCTTCTTCTTCCTTCCTTCTTTCCCAGCCCTCTTTTCTTTAGATGTGAGAAATGGACCTGAGTTAATCTGCAAGCCACGGCAAAGGAAAATGTTTGATACGTCTTAAGTCTTTGATAAAAATTAGTACACACAGCAGTCCTTAGCAGCCTACGGAAACCACTGGCAAGATGACCAACCCTAATGATACATTTGTCATTAGGCTACTGGAAGATCTGCCCCTGAAGTACATGAACTTGGGCGCACCTTCATACGGTACCTGTTTGAGAACCTTAAATACAAAATCAAACGGTGGGACTCCAGTGTAAACCTGTAAAATTAGGGACTTTGAAATCAGACACATCTGAGTTTGAATTCTCTCTCTGCTGCTTACTGTGCTGCTTTGGCTGAATTACACACAGCTCTCTATCCCCCAGTTTCCTCGCTAGTAATGAAAGAGAGACAGAACATACCTGCCAGGGCATTAAATTGGGATTAAATAAGATAACATATGTAACATGTCTAAGTACAATATCGGCCATATGGTAGGTGCTTAAAAAATATTCCCTGAGCCCTCCAGCATGCTGACAAGGACTGATTTACCACAAAGCAGAAGGACTGATCTGAGGCAGAAGGATTGATTTAAGGCAGAAGAGACAGAGGAGAGGGAACAGAGACTTCTTGGAGGTGGTGATATAAGTCAGGGAATGAAGAAAAGCAGGAGACAGCAGGCTGTGCCTACAGTCCAGACAAGGGCACGCCGAGCCTGAGCTTGGATGGCACCAGTGACAGAGGGCTCGGGAGTGTGGTACCAAGCACAAAAGCCATGTGACGCCTCATGTTCATATCTGGATGGCATCTGTGACAGAGGGCTCGGGAGTGTGTTACCAAGCACAAGTCACGTGACGCCTCATGTTCATATCTGCATGGCAGACAGCATGATGCTGCCCTTGCAACCAGCAGGGAGGAAGAGATGGCTTGAGTCCAAAATGGTCATCTGAATCCTGGATACGTTTTCAGAGACCCTTAGACTATTAGGAACAGTTGCCCAGCTTCAGACAGACGTGTGCTGCTTTAAGCTTAACAGAAAGGTCAGCACCCAAGTTTCCCTTGAGGGAGTTAGCTACCTATAGGTAAGTTGATATGACAGCTGTAAATACCCTTAAGAAAGGAGGAAGTGCAGAGAAAAAAGAGAACAGGAAAGCTTTGACCATGTGTGTTTAGGTCAGAGGTAACAATCCTGTTCTACGTTTTTCATCTTTAAAGGTTGAATGTCAAAAGTATGTTTGTAAAAGGTGTTGAAACACAGTGTGGAAGGTTCCGTATGCATCTGGTTTCTGGGACATTGGTCATTTGATGTCTTATTTAAACAGCAAAAAACATTCAGAGAGAGTTTCTTTCTTTATGGGGGATTAAGAATAGCAATGGAAGGAAAGCTATGATAAACCTAGATATAGCATATTCAAAAGCAGAGACATTACTTGGCCAACAAGGGTGCATCTAGTCAAAGATACGGTTTTTCCAGTGGTCATGTATGGATGGGAGAGTTGGATCATAAAGAAACTGAGCGCTGAAGAAATGATGCTTTTGAACTGTGGTGTTGGAGAAGACTCTTGAGAGTCCCTTGGACTGCAAGGATATCAAACCAGTCAACCTTAAATGAAATCAATACTGAATATTATTTGGAAGGAGTGCCACTGAAGCTCCAATACTTTGGCTACCTAATGCAACGAACCAACTTATTAGAATAGACCCTGATGCTGGGAAAGATTGAAGGCAGGATGAGAAGGGGATGACAGAGGACAAGATGGTTGGATAGCATCGCTGACTTAACGGACATGTGTGGAGAAGGGGACGATAGAAGATGAGATGGTTGGATGGCATCACCGACTCAATGGACGTGAGTTTGAGCAAGCTCTGGGAGATGGTGAAGGACAGGGAAGCCTGGCGCGCTGCAGTCCATGGGGTCGCAAAGAGTCAAACATGACTGAGAGACTTACAACAAAGAATAGCAAAAATTAACATTCCCTGTGTTGCTTCGTGGCAGGTACTCTTGTGTAGTAGACAGAATAACGACACCTAAAAGTGCCCTTGTGCTGATCCCCGGAACCTGTGAATATGTTACCATAAGTAGCAAAAGGGGCTTAAGGTTGTAGATGGAATAGATATGTGGGTGAAATGAATTAAGGCTGCTACTCAGTTGGCCTTGAGATGGAAAATTAACCTGATGGGTCCAATGTAATCACAAGGGTCCTCCTAAGTGGAAGTGGGAGACAGAAGGCTCAGGGCCTGTGTGATTCCACGTGAGAAAGACATGACTGATTGTTGCTGGTACAGAAGACAGCAGTGGGCAAACAGCCAGGGGTTGTAGCCAGGAACCTGTAAAAATCACTAGAAGCTTCTAGAAAAGACAAGACAATAGATCTTCCCCTAGAGCCTTCAGAAAGGACTGTAGCCCTGCTCACATACTGACTGTAGCCTAGTGAGATGCATTTTGGACTTCAGACCACTGGAACTATAAGATAATAAATTTATGTTGTTTTAAGCCACTCATTTTTTGGTAATTTGTTACAAGTGCAACAGGAAACTGATATATCTGCTAAATATTAATAGTGTTCATGCCATACTTGAGGTAGGACCTATTATTATCCCCATTTTACAAAGAATTAAAATTAGAAGTCCTACCTTGGTCTGATACCAAAGTCCATGCTCTTAGCCATTACCTTCTCCCCCTCTAAATTCTTCCAAAATCTCTAGAGAGGAGTCTGATGTCATTAACTTGCTTTCCTAGAAAATGCCTCAACGTAGTTCTACTCAGTTAAAGATAACTACATCGTAGTATAATGGGGCAAGAACAGATTATAATCACACCTAACTCAGAGTGGTTTCTTTCAATTAATTTGTTCTAGTGCTTTCACAAGCAAGTACATAAAAATGTGGAAGAGAATCAAAATGTACAAAACACAGATATAAATGATTCCAAGGCCTTAATGAATCCAGGAGAGAAAGATTGCTCATAGCTTTGGTTTTGTTTTTATATTACAGATAGAGACTTGTAGGATGGCTTTGAAAACCATCTTGAAATAATATGAAATCAGTAAAAGTTTGTTAACTCTACTAATTTCAGACTCAGATTTTTTTTTTCCCTCTAAGTGTAATGTAAAGCTGATGACAGCTCATCGGTGGTATCCAATGTATTTCCTTTGTCAAGGTGAAGAAATGTTGGTTTACAGAAAGAAATTGAATGTAATTTTAAGCAATTTACTTTTAAAGATGAACACAACTATTTAGCAGAGGATATTTTAAGTAAATGCAAAATAACAGCTGAATGGCTGTATGTCAAAGACTAAGATATATGTTTTTTATGGGTGTCCAAGAGACAGAAAATATTTCTTTTGTATTCAGCCTATGTTTTTCCTATATGGTATATTTTGCAAAAAAAAATCCCACACAGCATGATTATTTTTCTACCTTTTATAAAAGATAGAGACTGTTTATTCATTTAGTAGATACAGAAATTTGGTCTGTAATTGAACATCCTAGCCCCAATCTCACTCCCAAATCACTTAAGGGAAGATGATTTAACCAGAAAAATATTTGACAGAAGCCAACAATGACCTCGGGAATTATACTGTCCCATAGGCTGTAAAATTGTGTCACATAGCAATATTGCAGAAGTGATGAATGTTTAGCATGTATGTTAATTTACATTTCCTTCTGACAATTGAAAAATATTGTTTGACTAAATAGTAAACACATTTGAAACCTTGAAAAAAAAAACAAAACAGTATAATTATTTTCTTGTTAGGATGACTTTTTATCCTTTGCTTTCAACCAGGAATGTAAAAAGGACCTTGTCATAAACAATTTCCATTCCTTGAAACTCAGTGTCTACATTTCAATGTAAATAAGAAGTAGGAACTATTTGACTTGAGGTTATTTTAGCAATGCCCTTACTCACATTAAATTTTACTCTTTCTGTCCTGGCTCCTTCCCTCCAGAAAGTGGTTGGTTCAATTAAAGCAGACTATTAGGTAAGCCTAGGCCGAGTCTTGCTAGAGAAAAAGGAAGAACACCTGACTTGTACAAAAAGACTGAAACCAGACAGGCAATGCCAACAGCCAGCCATACCCTATCCTTGTGTTTTAATTTAATTCCTGTAGTTGTAGTTTTTATAAATATTTCATTTTAGTTTTCAAGTGTAAAATAGTGCATTTATATATATATTTATATGTAATTTTATTTTTATGAATTACACAGTAAATGCTTCTAAAAGCTCGCCTTTTTCATGAAATCTTTTTCTTCACCCCACTGTAGCACAAAGGAATGACTTTGCCCTAGTGCAAATTTGCAAATTAAAAGTCCCAGGATCTCACCTCATTCTTCTTGTAAGATTTCAAGAGATTTAAGCTGAAGAGAGCTTGAGGCGGCATCTGGTCTATTAACTGGCTATATTCTGACCTGGCTTTTTACCCAGAATGACATGCTGTACAACCTCAAAAACTTTGTGCAAAGAGGTGTGCAAGTTACATGCACACATTTGTACACGGGGCACACAAATACACCCACATCTTGTACATAAACATGAGTAGCCTATATGATTTGTGAAATGGTTACATCAGGCATAGTACAGTACATACACTTTGTGCAAACCACTCTCTGAGAACAAACAAGAAAAGCATATGTAACAATTATCAAAAGGTAGCTACCACCTCTATGTTATTTACAAACAGCTGTACACCACCTGTCCATCAGCTGTGTACTGGAATGGCAGTAAGCAGTTTTATTCAGTAAGCCTCTTCCCCTCTTCTCTTCGCACCTGGTTTAAAAACATGTAATCCAACACTTCAGTAAAGCAACTGAGTTTTGTTACTGCATAAATTTGGACATCTGTCCACAGAAAACAAATGGATGAGGTCAAAAAGCAATGATTATTAATGTTGTAAGTCTTCCTAATAAGAGCAACACCCATAGCAATTTACAAAAAGCTAAAATACAATATTGTATCTAATTTAGAGGATATCAACAATAACGATAGAACGGAGAAAGATGGCAGCATCTAAGTCTTTTAAAAATTCACATAAATATGCATATTGTCCAGCAAATTATACATTCTGTGTTTATTCCCTGTTAAAAGATGATACCAAACAATGAACACAGGAAATAAGCTTTGCCATTAATAGCCATGGCCTTGTCTTGATATAGCCATGTTTTCCTCGTCCACAGCTCTTGGCTATTAATAGCCAATGTTTTTCAAATATCTCAGTGGTTCATGACTGTGAAGTACAACAAATCTTATAGGTAAATAAACTGGAGAGAGAAAAAGCAAGAACAGGAGTCCACATATTTTGGCTCTAAAACCAATCAGTTGCACAAACCTTGGAGAAGTCTTTCAAATTAAACTTAGTAAGAACTCTTTCTGTTCTGACAAGTATTTAGTATTATAATTAACTAAACTAATGATATCAAATATTAATCAGCACCATCTATAATTCAAAATGCCTATATTCCATTTGACATGACCAATAAGAGCATTACCACATGGAAGATCAGCTTACATAGGGTTAATCTTTAAGTCAATGGGAAGAGTTGAATAAGATGTATTGTCAAATTTATAACTGAAAAAAAAATCATTAAATCACCCACATATATGGTATGCAATGTATTGTGTATATCCCACATGTACAGAAATTCTTACGCACACTAAAGCATGTTTGAAGGAAGAACAAAAGGAAATTCTGTATGTAGTTGTTTGGACAGTCAAACTACATGACTTTAAGAAAACTATGAAACCCTGGTCGTGAATGGATTATGGATGGGGGACCATAAAGTATTTCTGTTTGCTTTTTGGTATACTGCTTTGTAGTTCTATTATGCATATTAAGCTCTACAATTTTAATAGATTTATTTATCATGAGGTTTAGATGACAATTATGGAGCCACATTCTATACTTTATATGTATTTTGGGTCTGAAGTCCTTGAATAACTTCAAGGTGTTATAATTTCACTGTAGCTGTAAGTGGTAGACATGTCTAGGAATATCACCAAAATTTACACTTTCCTCTTGTTGAAGAGGTGGATATGTGTTGGCATATGGTTGCTTATGACCTTTTCCCTGAGCTGACTGGATGATGACGTCTTACCTGACACTTGACTCAAGGACTGCTCTTCTATGAGCAGACGTCTGGATAATCAGACACTCAATTTGGAACTGAGAGGTGAATTCTGGAGCTCAAAGACTTTCTTGTTAAAGTCCAGTTCAGGTCATAATGACCAAAGCCATGTACAAGCTGATAGATAAGCAGAGAAACTAGTCTATACACAGGAGAATGGAAAAGACTTGCACAGCAAAATGGAAATCCAAGACCTTGGGGATATATGTATACTTATATCTGATTTATGGTGTTGTATAACAGAAACTGACACAATATTGTAAAGCAATTATCCTCCAATTAAAAGTTTTAAAAAAAGAAAAAAGACCTTGGGCAGCAGGGGAAGAGAGAGAAAACCGTGACTTCTGATTTTCTAGGACCAAGTCCTATCTTCACCAAGCCTAGATTGCAGATGTCACTGCTTGCCCAGTCATTATCATCCCTACTGTTTTTGAGTATAATGGGGTCAGTTTTAACTTCTTATGACTCAGAGAGCCTTGACTAGAAAGAACACTACCATTTAAAGTGTATGAAACATTCTGATAAAAAAAAAATTATTATTTTTTCCCCCCATTTGACCCTTTTACTAAAGCTCTGAAAAAATACTACTTTTAGTTTATGGGCAATAAAAAGGAAATAGGAAGATTGAGAGTACAGTTCAGCATTGTAGAGCTTTGTCCAAAACTGGGATTTCCAACTCAGGACTATCCATCTCCATTATTCCATCTAACCACCACCATTATGCCTAGACAGTTTCTTCCCAGTAGCTAACAAAATTGTTCATAATCACAGATGTCCTTATTTTCTTACTAACTGACAA
The DNA here is from genome assembly GCF_027580195.1 of Bos mutus. Classification (NCBI taxonomy): domain Eukaryota; kingdom Metazoa; phylum Chordata; class Mammalia; order Artiodactyla; family Bovidae; genus Bos; species Bos mutus. The sequence goes on along the minus strand of NC_091630.1, from coordinate 24,006,183 downwards.
CATGCCCAGGATTCATGTAGAAATGTAGAGCTCTCTCCCCCGAAACACAGTGGTGCCAAACTTGTCATTGGTGGTTTTAGCCCTTACCCCAATTTAGTAAATCTGACAGTACTGCAAATAGGCGTTGGTGGGCATAATGAGTAAGCGGATTCTGAAGGTACAGGTTATTTTAAAGAATCATAAGCTTTTCAACTAATCTTTAAGTACACTGAGGGTTGCTGCTGCTAAGTCGCTTCAGTTGTGTCCAACTCTGTGTGACCCCGTAGACGTCAGCCCACCAGGCTCCCCCATCCTTGGGATTCTCCAGGCAAGAACACTGGAGTGGGTTGCCATTTCCTTCTCCAATGCATGAAAGTGAAAAGTGAAAGTGAAGTCGCTCAGTCGTGTCTGACTCTTAGCCACCCCATGGACTGCAGCCCACCAGGCTCCTCCGTCCATGGGATTTTCCAGGCAAGAGTACTGGAGTGGGGTGCCATTGCCTTCTCCACACTGAGGGTTATTACCCTTTAAATTAATGGACTTTAAGTAAAGCACCTTTGTAATGTGGATAGGCCTTATCAGTTGAAGGCCTTATAAGAAAAGACAGGTTTTGCAGATGGCCAACAGCCACTTGAAAAGATGCTCAATATTATTAATCATCAGAGAAATGCAAATCAAAAGCACAATGAGATATCATTTCACCCCTATCAGAATGGTTATCATCCAAAAGAACAAAAATAATAAATGTTAGTGAAGATGTGGAAAAAAGGGCACCCTTCTACACTGCTGACAAGAATGTAAATTGGTATAGACACTGTGTCAAACGGGATTTCTTCAGTGACTCAGTGGTAGAGACCCCACCTGCAATGCACGAGCCGCAGGAGACTCAGGTTGGATCCCTGGGTCTGGAAGATCCCCTTGAGGAGGACACGGCAATTCACTCTAGTATTCTTGCCTACAGAATGCCAGGGACAGAAGAGTCTGGCGGGCTACAGTCCATAGGGTCACAAAGAGTCAGACATACTGAAATGACTGAGCACACATGCATTGTGTAAAACAATATGGAGGTTTCTCAAAAATTTAAAAGTAGAACTACCATATGACCCAGTAATTCCACTCCTGGGTATATATCTTTAAAAAAAAAAACAAAAAAAAACACACTAATTTGAAAAGATACATGCACCGCAATGTTCATAGCAGCATTACTCATAATTGCCAAAACATGGAAGCAATCTAAGTGTCTATGGAGATGAACGGGTAAAGGATGTGGTGCATATATACAATGGCATACTACTCAGTCACTTGTGAATAAAATATTTCCATTTGCAACAACATGGACAGACTTGGAGGATATTATGCTAAGTGAAATAAGTATGAGAAAGAAGTCCTATGAGATATGACTTATATGTGGTATCTAAAAAAAACAACAAAAAGGGAATGGACAAAAAAGAAGCAGACTCACAGAGAACTGGTGGTTACCAGTGGGAGGAGATTAAGGGAGAAGAGCAGCATAGGCGGAGGGGATTGAGAGGCGCAAGTTACTATGTATAAAATAAGCTCCAAGGATATACTGTTCAACACAGGGAATTTAGCCAATATTTTACAATAAGTATAAATGGAATATAACCTTCAAAAATTGTGAATCACTGTATTACACACTTGCAACTTATAAAATATCATAAATCAACTATACTTAAAATTTTTTTAAAAAAGAACAGATTTCCCAAAGAAAGAATTAGGTCTCAGGGCTGCAACACAGAAACCCTGCCTGAGTTTCCAGCCTGCCTATCCTGTCCTGTCCTACAGAATCAGGATTAAGGACTGCAACATCAACTCTTACATAAGTTTCAACACTGCCAGCTTGCTCTCAGATTTGGGAAGTGCCAGTTTCCACAAAAGCATGAGTCATTTCTTTAAAATAAATCCCTCTAGATAAATCATTCTAGATATCCCAACAGATAGGTGGATAGATTATGTATTTTTAAATGTGTGTGTGTGTCTTTCCCCTTGATTCTGTTTCTCTGGAGAACCCTAATACCGAGGATTTGCTGAGGTTGTTGATGGTGGGAAAATTTAACTCAGGAGATGATACAGAAAAAGACCTTAGTTTAAAATCTGAAGGCAGTCCTTTGTAAAGGTGGGCGTAGAGACCCCGAGCAGATGACACTTGACTTAGCAGAATGTCTTAGTGAGTTATTAAAATACAAATGCAGGATGAGAGCCTAGACTGGGGTGAAGCATGGACAGCTGTGTGATCTTCCCAGTATCAGGGAGTAGTGGAAGGAAGCCGGTGGGAGTTATTTAAACAAAGTCCAGAAGAAAGGCAGAGGGTCCAGTAATGTGTCAGTGGCCCAAGCCTGAGAAAGGAATCACTAGGGACAGTGGTATCTGATACTGAATTTGAGTTGTTTCCTGCTCTTTGCTTTACCACTTCTCTCCCCACTTCCAATCAAGTGTGTCACACTTTTAATGTTGTTTTAGTTGTGTCTTGGAGTCAAAGGAAGAAGGTGTGGCTTTCCAACCTGAAGCAGACTGGGCACAGGGCGTGACCTTCTACACCCATCAAGCGCCTTAGGGAAGAGCAATGAGAAGAGGCGACAATGGCAGAGAAATGCGTTGCAGCAGTCTGATTCAATGACAGCCAGTCGTGAAAGCAGTGGAGGTTAAATTACTTATGTACTTGAAAGAAAAACAGTTTAGAGAGACAGCAGATTAAGGATTGCAAGTAATAGCTGAGAGTAAGATCTAGGAGTAAGACAATCCTGAGGTGAAATCCTACCCTCCCTGCTCCAAGGGGTGATCTCTCTAAATATGATTTTCTCATTTATAAAATCAGTTCAGTTCAGTCGCTCAGTTGTGTCTGACTCTGCGACCCCAGGGACTGCAGCATGCCAGGCTTCCCTGTCCATCACCAGCCCCCGGAGCCCACTCAATCAGTCAGTGTATAATATTCTGTAAAGGTGTCAGAAACTGAATGCGTGTAAAGCACAGAGCATTCTACCCAGTACATAGAAAAAACTCAAACAAGAGATATTATCATCATTAACAAAGAGAAGCCTGTAGGCCCTTTCATGAGGTTTGCAAATGCCATTTAATAATATGTGTGTTTGACGCTGGGCTGTGAAAGACTGCCTTTTCTTCTGAAAGTCAAGCTTCCTGATTTCACAGCAACCTGGCTTATCCCTTCACCAGCAGGGCTCTACCCTTTCGGCATTCCATTCACCTCTACCCTATCCATTTTAAAAAGGTGGTTGAAATATATGTTTAAAGGGTGGTTTCGGTTTTTACAAAAGTATAATTGTAGATTTGAGGTAAAGTGTTACAACATACAATTACACCGTATAAGCCTGCTTTTTCAAGAGTTTTTTCACTTAGTCCCTTCAAATGTTAGGTTGATTCTGTTTATTCTTGACTTATAAAGCAGTTTCAAGGCACTGCTTTCTAAGACATTGTAAAGTGATTTTTTTTTTAATTTAAAATTCTATCCAAATCTTTATTTTTAGAGAAAAATTACATCTTCAATGTTTAAACATCTGGGTAATATAGAAAAGTAATAAAAATAAAACAACCACCCATCATAATCCCATTACTCACAGGGAACCATTATTTAATGGTGAATTAAATACACCCTCACACACAGAATACATTTTAAATGACTTGAGATATACTGTACAGGTTTCAATTGATAGCTTTAGCTCAGAAGGATAATATGGTAATATCATCTACCACATACCATTTAAAAATATAGAAAAACAGGATGAAAAATGTTGAGGGCTTTTCTTTTATATTGATAAATTCTATAAAAAGTATTTTATACTTTATGGAGGAAAGTTCATTGAGGATAAGGATAGTGCCTGATTCTAGACATAATTTCAGGAAATATATCAGAGAAAATTCATCATCTTGCTTTCTGTCCATTTCCCTGATTAGACTGTTAGCCCAGGGAAAGCAAAGCCCTTTGTGTCTTTTTTTCCTTTGTACACCAGTACCTAGCTCAGTGCCTGGCACCAAGAAATTGCTCAGTAAGTATATGATGGGATGAACACATGTTAATGGCAGATGGGCCTTTCTAAGATCAGCCTATATGATACGGGTCATAGAAAAAAAAAAAAAACTTGGAATAATATAGAAAATATGAGGTTCCTTTCTGCAGTTAACAGATGGTATATATCATCCTCGAAGCCAAGTGTTAAAATCCTCAGTAGTGACAAACTCTCAAGTGACAATCATAAAGCAGAGGAGCTACTGGACTCGATGCTCATAGCAATCTACTGTTGAAGGTCACAAATCGCTGTCATTATCCAAAAGCATAAGACAGACTAGTATCACTGATATAATCAACAAAAAACTTTGGCAGCTTCAAAAGTTGATGAGTTATCATCACTGGAATTGTTTCAACAGAAGTGAATGGCCACTTGACAAAAATGTTTGAGAAGGGATCTGAGGCTTGGGTAAGAGGTTGGAAGAAAGTGCTGTTTGCTGCTGCTGCGTCACTTCAGTCGTGTCCGACTCTGTGTGACCCCATAGACGGCAGCCCACCAGGCTTCCCATCCCTGGGATTCTCCAGGCAAGCACACTGGAGTGGGTTGCCATTTCCTTCTCCAGTGCATGAAAATGAAAAGTGAAAGTGAAGTCGCTCAGTCGTGTCTGACTCTAGCGACCCCATGGACGGCAGCCTACCAGGCTCCTCCATCCATGGGATTTTCTTGGCAAAATTACTGGAGTGGGGTGCCATTCGGGCCAAATCTTAAGGGTAGCAAATGGGAGATCCACAGCCCACATTTGTTTTGTGGATGGGTTTGTATGGAAGGCAAACAACATTTATTTTTAAATTGGTTTGACTCTGTTCTTAAAACTGAGAGACGCAACACACTCACATGTACCGATCTCTAGCAGGGGGCCTACTAGAGGTCCATTACTTCATAAATAAAATTTAGCATTATATTAAGCTAATAAGGCATCACCCTAATAGAGGAATAGCTAAATATTAGGAAAACTAATACAATAATTCATGCAATCATAACCATACAAATTTTATAAAATTCAACATTTTAAAAAATGACATTATCTTAATAAACAAAGATTACAATAAAAAACAAATAAATTGGTTTGAATATCTTTAGATTGGGCATATGCTTTCAAATTCCCATGGTTTCCATCACTCTTATTATTTGCAAATGATGGATATGTTTATTTATAGTAGTTGCTTGACCCCAAACAAGCCTAGGAGTTTTCTGCTCTTGAATTCTCTAAGGTCCCTTTCAACACTTGATTATCAAGGACTAGGTGACATGTTAAGAGAGTTATTGGGAGGAAGGGAGGTAAACTTTACACTAAGAATAATCATCACTCTGGGACTGGCAAATCCTTTCTCGACTCTTTATCCTTGACATTCTAGCCTGGACATGAAATCCAACTCTCATTACATAAGCCTGTGGCTCACTTCAAAGATTTTGTCTGTTATCAAAATATTAACTTAACCTTTCCCAGTAAGAAACCTGATAAGAATTCAACATATCTGTGGACATCACAAGAAAATTAATCTTTTATTCCCAGTTGAAGAATAAATATGGCCCAGTTCAGATATTTGAAGGAAGGTACTGAAAGTAACAAGTCTCTCTGACCATGTAAATAGTGAATTCAGGCTCCATGTTCTTTTTGATTTAAGTCATTGAGTTACGATTGTATGTGGTTTTATCAGCACACACTGTAACTATAAACTACTGTGGTAGGCCAGCTCTGTGACCCATCACCAATGTTTACTCTTTGAGAAGCTGAACTAGTATCTGATAAAGAAAATGGTGACATTTTATCCATTCAGTAATAAACAGCAACTAGGAAGAAATCAAAGTGTTCATTGTATGTGAGGAGGCAACACTATCCTCTAATCTACCTGTTAACTTGCCTCCTTAAATTGAATAAGGTCTACCAAGAGAAGCCACTGAACTTGCTACAAAGTCCCCTCTTTCTCATGGGTTTATAATTCTCTTCACAAAAACCCCTATTTTTTGTGGAAATTTCCCAAATGATAAAACTTGGGGAAAATATGAAAACTGGAGAAAACATGTGTTTTTTTTAATTGAGGAGATAAGAAAAAATATTTTTAGTACAATAAATTTTACACTTACCCTCTCAGATTAATAAATATGTACTTGGCATTTATTTCATTGATGCGAGTCTAAGAGCAATCAATGAACACCTGAAAAACTTAGTTTAATTACTAAGGCATTATTCTTTTTTTATTTATTATTTTTTAAATATAAATTTATTTATTTTAATTGGAGGCTAATTACTTTACAATATTGTATTGGTTTTGCCATACATCAACATGAATCCACCACGGGGGTACACGTGTTCCCCATCTTGAACCCCCCTCCCACCTCCCTCCCTGTACCATCCCTCTGGGTCATCCCAGTGCACCAGCCCCAAGCAAGTCCTGTATCCTGCATCGAACCTGGACTGGTGATTGCATACAGCCTGGTGGGCTGCCGTCTCTGGGGTCGCACAGAGTCGGACACGACTGAAGTGACTTAGCAGCAGCAGCAGCATACAGGGTTATTGTTACCATCTTTCTAAATTCCATATATATGTGTTAGTATACTGTATTGGTGTTTTTTTTCTGGCTCCGTTATTCTACTATTTGTTCCCTCCAGAGTGTTTTTGATTTTGTTTATTGCATTATTCATTATATATTGACTCTTTTTTATTTCTTCTAGGTCCTTGTTAAACCTTTCTTGCATTTCTCAATCCTTGTCTCCAGGCTATTTATCTGTGATTCCATTTTGATTTCAAGATTTTGGATCATTTTCACTATCATTATTCAGAATTCTTTATCAGGTAGATTCCCTATCTCTTTTTTTGTTTGGTTTGGTGGGCATTTATCCTGTTCCTTTACCTGCTGGGTATTCCTCTGTCTCTTCATCCTGTTTATATTGCTGTGTTTGGGGTGGCCTTTCTGTATTCTGGCAGTTTGTGGAGTTCTCTTTATTGTGAAGTTTCCTCGCTGTGGGTGGGATTGTACGGGTGGCTTGTCAAGGTTTCCTGGTTAGGGAAGCTTGTGTCGGTGTTCTGGTGGGTGGAGCTGGATTTCTTCTCTCTGGAGTGCAATGAAGTGTGCAGTAATGAGATATGAGATGTCAATGGGTTTGGAGTAACTTTGGGCAGCCTGTATATTGAAGCTCAGGGCTGTGTTCCTGTGCTGCTGGAGAATTTGCGTGGTATGTCTTGCTCTGGAACTTGTTGGCCATTGGGTGGTGCTTGGTTTCAGTGCAGGTATGGAGGCGTTTGATAAGCTCCTGTCTATTAATGTTCTTTGGAGTCAGGAGTTCTCTGGTGTTCTCAGGATTTGGACTTAAGCCTCCTGCTTCTGGTTTTCAGTCTTATTTCTACAGTAACCTCAAGACTTCTCCATCTATACAGCACCATTGATATAACATCTAGGTTAAACATGAAAAGTTTCTCCACAGTGAGGGACACCCAGAGAGGTTCACAGAGTTACATGGAGAAGAGAAGAGGGAGGAGGGAGTTAGATGTGACCCGAATGAGATGATGTGGAATCAAAAGAGGAGACAGCAAGCTAGCCAGTAATCACTTCCTTATGTGTGCTCCACAGTCTGGACCGCTGAGAGATGTTCACGGAGTAATACAGAGAAGAGAAGAGGGAGGAAGGAGACAGACTGGGTGGCCAGGAGGATAAAGGGGGGAATCAAAAGGAGAGAGACAGATCGAGCCAGTAATCAGTTCCCTAAGTGTTCTCCACTGTCTGGAACACAAAAATAGATTCACAGAGTTGGGTAGAGAAGAGAAGGGGGAGGGAGGCGATAGAGGCGACCTGGTGGAGAAAAAGGAGAGTCCAAAGGGGGAGACAGCAGTCAAGCCAGTAATCTCGCTCCCAAGTAAAAATGGGTACTGAAGATTAGGTTCTTAAAGGTACAAAATTGATAAGAAATACCATAAAGCAAAGATTAAAAATTTAGAGTAGAGGTTGGATTTTCAAAAATACAATATTAAAGAAAAAAAAAGTCACATAAATTATAAAAAAATACATATATATGAAGTTTGCTTTAAAAAATAGGGTCTCTTTTTTTTTTTTCAAAGTAATAGTAGGTTATAAAAATGAAAATTAAAGGATTAATAGAGGACTTAAAAATTAAAAAAAAAAAGAATGATAGTAAAAATAGTAAAAATATATCTAGGACTTTCTCTGGTGTTATTGTGGGCAGTGTGGGGTCAGTTCATTTTTGGATAGTTCCTTGGTCTGGCTTATATTTCTCAAGATCTATAGGGCCCTTCCTATGTAGTCGGTACTAACTACTGGGTTTTAATCTATTGCGCCTGTCACTTCCAAGGCAGTTCGCTCTGTTTTAGCTTCTTCTGTTTGCTGGTCTCTTCAGTGTCTGATTTCCACCCTGACACAAAGTGGGTGGTGGTGGACACTTTTTTAGGCTCACTTGTTCAGTCGCGCTGTGGGGAGGGAGGGATGCTGCAAACAAATAACACTGGCGTGTGCTCGCAGTGTCTCAGCCACACTGAGCCTGCCACTGCTCACAGCACATGTGCCCTCCCTGCCCACACTGCTCAGGCTCTATGTTGCTCTGCTGGGAACCGTCCAAGGCTGGCCCTGGGCTGCATACACCTCCCAGTTCTAAGCCGCTCAGGTTCAGGCACTCGGGTAGTCCTCAGAGGTGCAGACTCAGTTGGGCCTGCGTTTTGTGCCCTTCCCAGGTCCGAGCAGCTCAGGTGATGAGGTGTTTGGCGAGTGCGGTTGCTGCGACTTATTGCCTCCCCCGTCCCTGCCACTCGGTTTTCTGGGTGTACAACCAGCGTGCCTTCTCAGGCGGATGTTGACCGTCCAGAACCCCAAGAAGTCTTAGTTAGCAAAGAAGCCTTCTTGCAGTTTGGTAGATAATGCCTCTCTGGGGCTGCAATTGCCCCCTTCCGGCTCTGGCTGCCTGTCACCGGAGGGGGGTGGTCTGCAGCCGGCTATCTATCTCTGTTCAGTCCTTTGTTCTGTGAGCGGGCCTGACGGTGTCTTAGGTTAGGGCTTTTCATGTGGTAGCTATCCCACAGTCTGGTTTGGTATCCCAAATTAGTTCCCTCAGATTGCCCTCAGGGCATTCAGGCCTGCTCCTTACTCTAAGCAACGCAGCCTGTGCCTCCCTGCCCAGCCCCCGCTTGCTAGTGGCGGGTGCAGGCGTCTGTGCTGCTTCTCTGCTGGGGGAGTTACCGTTGGGCATGTAATCTGTGGATTTTAATTATTTATTTATTTTTCCTCCCAGTTATGTTGCCCTCTGTGGTTCCAAGGCTCGCCAAGACTCAGCAGTGAGAGTGTTTCCTGGCGTTTGGAAACTTCCCTCTTTTTAAGACTCCCTTCTCAAGACGGAGCTCCGTCCCTACCTCTTTTGTCTCTCTTTTTGTCTTTTATATTTTTTCCTACCTCCTTTCGAAGACAATGCGCTGCTTTTCTGGGTGCCTGATGTCCTCTGCTGGCATTCAGAAGTTGTTTTGTGGAATTTACTCAGCGTTTAAATGTTCTTTTGATGAATTTGTGGGGGAGAAAGTGGTCTCCCCACCCTATTCCTCCGCCATTATGCTGTCATTTGGCCTGCAATGCAGGAGTCCCAGGTTCAATCCCTGGATCAGGAAGATCCCTTGGAGAAGGAGACCCACTCCAGTACTCTTGCCTGGAGAATTCCACAGTCTTTAATTGTCTAAATCCCTTTTAAGTAGTATTAAATCTAGACTCGTTTTTTTTTTTTTTTGGAGCAACAATTTTTAAAATACTGAATAACAGCATTTTTTTTAATGTTATGTAAAATAAAATAACAGTATGTTATTTAAATGTTTGTGGTATTGGTCAACTATTTTGAGCCAGAAGAATACATCATCACCCACATTTTGATTACAGAGCAAGTAATCAAAGTGATAATCAAATTTTTTCCATAAGTTGGGTTTCTTTATATTTCAGGAGGTTGTTGTGAAACTTTGTAACAGTTGCCTGATTATGGCTTTAATTTACCACATCTGAACATACACCAAAGCACATGGTAGTCTTTCATGCCAGTTTCTCTGAGGTCTAGTAGGGTATAGGTTTTCATTTTGGATAGTTGGTAAGTCTTTATTTTAGTTGTACTGTTATGTTACTTTTCACATCCAATTAAGTAAGTCCAGAGATACCTTTGGTCTCCCACTAACATCAATCTGTGATGATGGAAATCAACTTTTCTCAGTTAAATTACAGCTAAGTATTAGTTATAAGTGATAAGTATAGACACTTTCTTTACAATACTCCAAAGCTGCAGGTGTGAAGGGGACATCATGAAGTTGCCTTTAATAATTCTTAGATTCTCCCCTGTGTGGGGTCAAGTGGGATACCTCAGTACACACTACAGAGGCCCTGTGATTCTGCAGTCTGCAGAGCTGTGTTACCCTCACGACTCCTCACAAGACAAGTATTATCTTCAGACCTGTGTGTACTCATGCAGAGAAGTGTTCACATTTGTGCCTTCCTGGGTTGCGTGGGGACTTGAGTAGGTTGAGGACAAAAACAGAGGCTGCAGGCAAAAACTGTTGAAGAATAGCTGAAACTAGTGGCAGTTTTGAAGGATGAATGAACTTCAAAAATCATATCATAAAGTTGATCTAATATGATTATGGTCAATTAGCCTGTCAATTCCATTCAGTTCAGTTCAGTCACTCAGTCGTGTCCAGCTCTTAGGGACCCCATGGACTGCAACATGCCAGACTTCTCTGTCCATCACCAACTCCCAGAGCTTGCTCAAATTCATGTCCATTGAGTTAGTGATGCCATCCAACCATCTCATCCTCTGTCATCCCCTTCTCCTCCTGCCTTCAATCTTTCCCAGCATCAGGGTCTTTTCCAATGAGTCAATTCTTCACATCAGGTGGCCAAAGCATTGGAGTTTCAGCTTCAACATCAGTCCTTCCAATGAATATTCAGGACTGATTTCCTTTAGGACTGACTGGTTTGATCTCCTTGCAGTCCAAGAGACTCTCAAGAGTCTTCTCCAACATCACACTTCAAAAGCATCAATTCTTCAGCCCTCAGCTTTCTTTATAGTCCAATTGTCACATCCATACATGACTACTGGAAAAACCATAGATGGTTTTTTTTTTTTGAAAAACCAAAGATGGACCTTTGTTGGCAAAGTAATGTCTCTGCTTTTTGATATGCTGTCTAAGTTGGTCACAGCTTTTCTTCCAAGGAGCGAGCATCTTTTAATTTATGGGTTCAATCCCTGGGTTGGGAAGATCCCCTGGAGAAGGGAATGGCAAACCACTTCAGTATTCTTGCCTTTAGAACCCCATGAACAGTAATGAAAAGCCTGTCAATTAGTGATCTATAATTGATCACTGTGGAGCAACTGAACCTGTACACCAAAACTACTAAGCCTGAGCTCTAGGGCCGGGAGCCACAATTACTGAAGCCCATGTGCCCTACCACCTGTGCTCTGCAACAAGAGAAGCCACTGCAATAATAAGCCCGTGCACCGCAACGAGATGGTGGCCCCTGCTTGCCACAAATAGAAAAGCCTTCTCGCAGCAACGAAGACTTGGTGCAGACAAAAATAAATGAATAGAATTACTAAAAGAAAACCAAGGACTTCCCTAGCAGTCCAGTGGTTAAGAATCTGCCTGCTAATCCACGGGACACAGGTTCAATCTCTGGTCCAGGAAGAGTCTACACGCTGCAGGGAAGCTAACCCTATGTGGCACAACTACTAAAGCCAGATTTCTAGAGCCTGTGCTCCACAAGAGAAGCCACCACAACGAGAAGTCCGAGTACCACACCAAAGAGTAGCCCCTACTCACCACAACTAGAGAAAGCCCACACGCAGCAAAGAAGGCCCAGCACAGCCAGGTCTGACTCTCCAAGATCGCATGGACTGTAGCCCGCCAGGCTTCACTGTCCATGGGAATTCTCCAGGCAAGAATCCTGGAGTGGGTTGCCATGCCCTCCTCCAAGGGATCTTCACAACCCAGGGATTGAACCCAGATCTCCTGCATTGCAGGCCAATTCTTTACTGTCCAACCCATCAGGGAAGTCTAAGAATACTGGGGTGGGTAACCTATCCCTTCTCCAGGGGATCTTCCCAAACCAGGAATAGAACTGGGGACTCAGGCATTGCAGATGGATTCTTTACCACCTGAGCTACCAGGGAAGCCCTCTTCACATTATATTTATCCAAATTGCATCTGTTGTTCTGAAAATTCAGTAAGGCAAAATTATCTGTCCGTTCTGGTTAACTGAGAGTTTTCCTAAGATTATTTACGAGGACTTAAGTGCATTGGGCCCAAAAGAGAATGACTATCACTTTAAAAACCCATAATGAAGAAAAAGACTAAGCAAGAGTAACAGATGAAGGAACTTGCTATTGGACAGGCTTTGGTCCCATGCAATGTCCCTGGCATTAAGAAGAGGACTCTATGTTCTCTAAGGACATGGACTGTATATAGACAAGAGCTAATTAGAAGTGGTCTGATTCAACAGAGGAAGCACCTGGGCTAAAGTCCTGGTTCTGCTGCTTCTGTGTGAGTTTGGGCTTAAAAGATCACTTGACTTTTCTAAGCCTCTTATGTTTCATCTATAAAATAACACCTCATGTGTATTGTGGAAATGAAATGAGACAATGTGGGTCAGAAGGCTTTGTCTACTTGAAGGCTCTTAAGGAAATCTGATGTATTAACCATCAAATTTTCAAATTAAAATACTCCAGTGTATTTTTCCCCAACTATAGCCAGCAAACTGCCACTATTATACCTAGAGGGGGTCATCAAGCTTTCAAAGTTCCCAAAGTTCTATTTCTGCTGTGAGTGAGAAATGGAAATAACTGGTAAATGCTTGTACATCCTGAGCCAAATGTATATGGCAGGTGAACCAGACCATGATACCAATGATCTTTACAATCTCCCTTTGAGTTGCTGCTGCTGCTGCTGCTCCTAAGTCGCTTCAGTCGTGTCCGACTCTGTGCGACCCCATAGACGGCAGCCCACCAGGCTTCCCAGTCCCTGGGATTCTTCAGGCAAGAACACTGGAGTGGGTTGCCATTTCCTTCTCCAATGCATGAAAGTGAAAAGTGAAAGTGAAGTCGCTCAGTCGTGTCCGACTCTAGCGACCCCATGGACGGCAGCCTACCAGGCTCCTCCGTCCATGGGATTTTCTAGGCAAAAGTACGGGAGTGGGGTGCCATCGCCTTCTCTGCCTTTTGAGTTAATGATGCCTAATTTTAATTGTTGTGATCAAGAAAGTCTCAGCCATTCAGATAAACGAGACCACTATGGACATTTTCCACCCATAGTTAAGATAAGTGCTTAGAAATAAGAAGATGAAGCAGGTAACTCCAAAGATAGGAATCAAACTCATGAACACAATCAGTTTACTTCCAAGGAGTGAAAAAGGAGAGTTAGGGCAGGACTGGGGAAGTGCCAGACTCTGGTAAGTGATTATAAAAATGAGAGAAGTCCTAGAGGAAAAAGTTATCTTTTCTTCTGTAGTGACAGAGCTGGACAGGAATCACCTGACAGAAGGAAACTGAAGTTATTAGCAGAAGCAGGGAGTCAGAAGGAGAATGCCAATGAAGCATCAAGCTCTCAGAGGAGGCATGCATAAAGCGATGAGGCTATCATCTTGGAAGGTCGAGAAAAAATGTGAAAAGAGAAGTTTGATCTAGTCAGATTACGGCTTTCACCACATCTGCACAAACTGCAGGATACCTCTGGAATAAGTTTGGATGAAGGCTGAGGATCACTGTGTAGGGCTTTGAAGGTGAAGTGTAGAGACAAATGACAATGAACAGGAGAAAGCTATTAAAAGCCTTGAACCTACAAGATTTTTCATGGGAGTTTCCAGAACTGCAACTTCCTATGTGGTCTGACGGAGAAGGCAATGGCTCCCTACTCCAGTACTCTTGCCTGGAAAATCCCATGGACGGAAGAGCCTGGTAGGCTGCAATCCATGGGGTCGCTAAGAGTTGGACACGACTGAGTGACTTCACTTTTACTTTTCACTTTCATGCATTGGAGAAGGAAATGGCAACCCACTCCAGTGTTCTTGCCTGGAGAATCCCAGGGACTGGGGGGGGGCCTGGTGGGCTGCCGTCTCAGGGGTCGCACAGAGTCGGACACGACTGAAGCAACTTAGCAGTAGCAGCAGCAGCCTGTGGTCTGAACAACTGATTAATGATGTTGTTCATTCATCAGCTGAAAGACCCATGTGGGCCAAAAACTAAACTGAGGATACAGTGATGGGGAAGACATAGTCTCTGCCATCTAGGAGCTCACAGACAAGCTATTACAGAAGAAGAAGTTAGTTCCTATAAGGATAAGCACAGGGTGCTGGGGAAACAGAATTGCTGAGGTACCAAATTCAGCTTCAGTGGAATCAGGCTGATCTACTTTTACTTTTTCCACTGCACTTATTTCCTTCTAACATATCAGGACATTTATTATTTATCAGTTCTAAAATATAAACATCTTGAGAGCAGGTATCTTCATCTGTTTTGTTAAATGATGGCTCGCTTGTACCTTGATGGATGCCTGGCACTAGCGGGTGCTCAACAAATACTTACTGAACTTATCAAATAAAAAACTAGATGAAAGGGAAGTTTGGTAGAAACTGTTGCTAAAATTTACATTTTCAAAGTAATTACGGTAAGTAGAAGTTACAACATTAAGAAGAAACTTTTGGAATGCATTTTCAAAAATCTAAAGCTTGATTCAACACTCTAACTTATGAAGGTTTCTGTTAACTAGTCTCCTCTGACTTGGATCAATAATAGCTAGATATGCCTGATTGCATTTCCAAAGCATGTATTAAATTCTGATTTTGGCAGATTATTGAGAATTCAAATACCGCTCTAGGAGTTTTACTTGCAACCTTTACTGAATGTCTTGTTCCTATTATGTCTGTTTCCCCCAAGCAAGGAGGAAAAGGCCACTTCCACCATTATTATTAATACATACATAAACTGATCATATAAACAAGAGAAATGCTGTCTTTCTTAATTTCTTTCCCCCACGAGGTATAGTGCTGGTATTCTTCCTCTGTTTGAACAGATAATGGAATGATGCAACTGGTGGTTAATAATTCATAAAGCTAGTTCTGTGAATGCTCTTTTTTCAGAATCCAGGGGCCAGGAGCCTACTATCATTTTTAAGGAAGGGTTGCAAACTGGCGATCCAGAGGCCACATCTGCGCCCCACCCCCACCCGCCTCCAGAAGGGTATGGTGAGCCACCAGGGAAGCCTGTATATATATAAGTTTCAAAACTATTTTTTAATTAATTGTCAATACTTCAAGAACAGGAGATTTTTCATAAAATTCCAGAATGCCAACCTCCACTTAAAAAATCTGGCAGCAATGGGACAGGTATTTCTGCAAAGCAATGGCCTCTGGGAGCTAAAGAGGAGCTGCTGTTTGACCAGGCAGCGTTTTCCATTTCCAGAAACTCCAATCAGTCATTCCCCTCTCCTGCAGGCTGCAATGGAAAGCAGAGGGCTCAAGGCAGGGATTCTAGATAGGAAAAACTCTGAAATAAAAAAAATTAATAGAAAGAGGGAATATCGGCAAATATTTAGGAAACATGATGTGATTCAGTGTTTCTAGAATTTGTGTAATGTTTATGGAAATGGTAGAAATGGGTGGTAATGCTTTAACAATACATTGAGTCCATGATGGGGAAGGCGCTGAAGGACAACCTGAGGGTTCTGCTTTTAATTCAGTAGACACCGTCTCAGGTGTTCTTCAGCAAAATAAAGATAGTGATAAAGAAAATAAGGCATTTTGCTGAACTCCTGGCATGCATTATCTCATTTAACTCTTATGACAAATCCTATGGAATATGTACGATTATTATTTCTCATTTTACAAATTATAAAACTGAGCTTACAAAGGTTAATGTTCCCATGACTGAGTAGCTATTAAGTGGGAGAGCTGGAGTCAAATCCCTTTATGACAAAGTCCCTAAACATAAGTGTTCTTCCCCTTTAACAAGTCAGAGCCATGCTTTGGCAATAGTGGGTAAAATGAGTGAAAAGGGAGGCAAGGATAGAAAGGCTATTGCATTGTTCATGTGAGTGGTAATGAGGACCTGAAGCCATAGTGTAAATGGAAATGAGAAAGCTTGTTTGACTGGCATTTCAGAGGAAGAATATTTAAGACTTAGAAACAGGCTATTTAGGAGAGTGTTGATAACATAAGCTTTAGAGTTGGGGGCTCAGAAGAAGGGTAGTGTTACAGGTAAAAATGTGAAAAAAGGTAGGAACAGGTTTCCAGGGAGAGTTCAGTTTGATGGACCCAAGGGATATTCGGGTGATTATATAAAAGAGGCATGATGGCTGGAATGCTAGCAGCCATGTTAAAGACAGAAGCCTTGTGCTAAGGAAGGCAGAGCAGAAAGATGACTGAGTCCAATGACTTTGTGAAACCTTAAATGCCTATCCCTGATCATTTTGCATGAGCATAAAAGTTTAGTTTGACTAAATACAACAGTTGTGTCTCTGTTACAACCAGCTAAATGTACTTTACTTTGATGCAAGTATTACATTTTCACTAAAATAATGAAAATTTTAGTCCTAACTGCCCTGTTTTAAATGATATCTACAACTTACGGAAACAAGATTGAGGATTCTCTATTATTTCATTAGTCATTCTGCTGTATCCATGGACTAAAGGGTTTTGTTCTCCCATAAAGTACCAATCCAGATAAAATTGATAAAAAGTAGGCAAAGGGTTTTACAACATTTCTCAAAGTTTTGGCAAGGAAAACAATTTTTACAAAAATGAACAGGAAATCAGATGTAAAAATAAAAGTATCCTATGGTATTGCTGGGGAGAAAGCTTAGGGGAAAAAAAGATTTTATATTTAGAAACATGAGAGTTGGCCTTCTTATTTTTATAAAAAGAAGTATGAAAAGAAATCTGCTGCTATTTACATGATGTGGGATTCTAGTTTTTATAAGGAGCAAGGGATTCAGTTGGCCATAAGTTCAATCCCAAATGGGTCACATGAGGAAGGAAATCAGAGGGAGCTCCCACTTGAATCTGATGACCTGACATGTGATTAAGGGAGCTGACTGTCCCATTGTCTGATGGATCTGGAGTAGCCTGCCCAGGGTTGGGTGTTAAGGAACACTGGCAAACCAGAGAACATCAGAAAACAACGTGGCTGAAGGCCCTGGGGAGAAGAAGGGCTGGGGAACTAGGAATGCTAGGTCTCCTGAAGAAGAGGCCCGGAGGCGACAGAAGTCATCAATCTTCCAACGAGTTGTTCTTTACCAGCTCTTGTTCTCTTATAGTCTGTTGTCCTTTCAATATCCAGAGTGAGCTCCTAAAAACAGGAATAAGGTCCCTCCTCTGATGGCAATTCTCCAATGGCTCCTTCTTGGAATTTAGAATAAAAATCCAAGATCCTGAGCGTGAACTGGCTTCTGTTACTTTCTCTGCAGTCTCCTCTAATACAGGGTCTTTTTTCCTAGTACCTTGGCACTCCAAACCCTTGGACTGCAAGGAGACCAAACAAGTCAATCCTAAAGAAAATCAGTCCTGAATATTCATTGGAACGACTGATGCTGAAGCTGAAACCCCAATACTTTGGCCACCTGATGTGAAGAGCTGACTCACTGGAAAAGACCCTGATGCTGGGAAAGATTGAACGCAGGAGGAGAAGGGGACGACAGAAAATGAGATGGTTGGATGGCATCACCGACTCGATGGACATGAGCTCAAGCAAGCTCTGGGAGCTGGTGATGGACAGGGAGGCCTGGCGTGCTGCAGTCCATGGGGTCGCAAATAGTTGGACATGACTGAGCGACTGAACTGAACTGACACTCCAAACTCACTTCCACTTCTAGGCTTCTGCACCTACTGTTCCTTCTGCCTGGCCTGCCTTCCCCTAGATCTTCAAAAGCTCTCCTCTTCATTTCAGAGTCATCTCCCCAGAGAAACTGGCCCTAAACATTCCTAGGGTCAGAAGTGCTTTTGTTTCAAATCCTGATTCCACTTCTTAGGATCATTCTGGCCTTGCCTGTGAAGTAGCTATTTGAGAATGATTTCAAAATCAAATCACAGAAAGCAGTGTGAACAGTGCCTTTAACCTTCTGTGTTCACAGAGACACCAATTATTAATTATCATCATTGTTTAAATATCTATCATAACATTAAATTATTTTATTTACTGATTTTCCTTATTTTTTGGCTATTTACTCATGAAACAATATGAATTCTTTCAGTGAAGAAATCTTGGTTTTCCTCTTCTCCATCTTCAGTGCTTCTGACAGTGTTAGATTCACAGGGGGCACCTAAGAAGTAATTTGCTTACTTTTGGGCTATAAGGCAAAGTAGAAACGATTGACTTTTCCGTAGCCTAAACCTGAATTTTCCACCATCTGTGTCATCTTGGTCACTTTGGAGGTGTCAGTTTCCTCCTTGCTACTGCTAAGTCATTTCAGTCGTGTCCGACTCTGTGCGACCCCATAAACGGCAGCCCACCAGGCTCCCCCGTCCCTGGGATTCTCCAGGTAAGAAAACTGGAGTGGGTTGCCATTTCCTTCTCCAATGCATGAAAGTGAAAAGTGAAAGCGAAGTCACTCAGTTGTGTCCAACCCTCAATGATCCCATGGACTGCAGCCTTCCAGGCTCCTCCATCCATGGGATTTTCCAGGCAAGAGTACTGGAGTTTCCTCCTTAGTGAGATTCTATATGGGATACAGTTTCGTCAATTTGGCGGAGCCTGGTGGGCTGCCATCTATGGGGTCGCACAGAGTCGGACACGACTGAAGCGACTTAGCAGCATCAGCAGTACCAAGTGTGAAAAGGAGTTCCCAAGTGGCTCTAGTGGTAAAGAGCCTGCCTGCCAAAGCAGGAGACATTAGAGACACCAGTTCAATCCCTGGGTCAGGAAGATCCCCTGGAGAAGGGTATGGCAACCCACTCTACTGTCCTTGCCTGGAGAATCCCATGGACAGAATAGCCTGGCAGGCTACAGTCCATGGGGCTGCAAAGAGCGGATATGACTGAAGCGACTTAGCAGGCAGCACGCAGGTGTGAAAAAGTACAATAATATATTAGGCAGCAGAGGGCAGCAGCATGCCAAAAATGCATCTGCAGCTCTAGCTCAGGTGTCTTCATTTTCCCTTGAGCTGGGTAACTTGTATTTAAATATTCCATCAAGTCATTAAGTCCTGTGAGATAAGGAAAGAATTGATATCTTCAGAGAAATGATATGTAAACTGTCTTTTCTTTTTGTAAAAATAGTTTTCAAATTACGGATGAAGGAAAAGTCAGTCTTGCCTTCTGATTTTATTTCCATGTGGGAAAGCAGTTAATATTGGGACCCATAAGATTTGGATTTAAGGATTGTGGTGCTGGTATTTCCACTCCTCCCTTATACTAGCTTATGGCCTTAGGAATGTTGAGAATAATTAGCTGATGATAATTTATCTATAATAATACTATTCAATTCTTAGGCCAACCCTATGAATTAGATATTAGAACACCAAACAGTGAGAGATAAGTCATGTGCCTAAAATCACACAGCTGAGATATACGAGCCCTGAAAGGAAGCCATTAACTATTTATAAGAATCTGCTTAGTTTAAAAGTAAACAAGGGACTATACGAACCTCTTGCAAGTAAATGAAAACTAAGAAGTGAGAAAAATTTTTTTCATTTGCTTGAGAAATTAGATCATCAAATAAGATATTCAATATTCAGTTAACTCAGTATCTGGAAGACCTACCAATAGTAATTCAAGATAATTTAAGAGTCCTTTTGAGACACTGAATTTCTACACCTTCATCCTGCTTTTTATTTTTTAAATATTTAGATCATAGTTCAGCTGGCCTTAACCTTCATGGGTCTATTCTTCTGGGCAATTTCTTACCTATATCTGTAACTTTCCCTTCTCTATTCTCAGCTATTCTAGTACCTTTCATGCTTTTTTTTTTCTCTTTCACCATCTTAAAAATAATACTCATCAGTTCAAATATTAACATTTGCTATCTAGAAATGTCATAAGAAAAGGAAATACATGCCAATAAAAAAGGGAAAACATGTGGGAAGGGGATACAGAAAGGTCTGAAGAAAAGAGGAAAGAGAAAAGGCCAGGTTGCAATGTTTGTGTAGGCACAGTCACGGCCACGTGTGCATGTCAAACAGAAACTCACTGATGATTAAACACTGACCTCTTTGGACTTATATGAGAAATTTAGCCTATTCTTTGAGGGAAGTAAATTAGCTTATTCGAAGACAAACCTTCTGAAACTCTCTACTCTGCTCCCCACTATCAATCATTTCCCTCTCTGCTGAATTACTCTCAAATTATGCTGCTATTTTGCCCATCTTAAAAAAAGCCCTCTTTGACCCAATTTACTCCATAGATGAGCAATCCCTTCTGTTGCTCCCTATTCTGGATTAAAAAAAAAAAGCTCCTTGACTTTTTCCTTATTCACCATTTCTAACTTCTGCTTTCCCAAGTTCTCAACTCAACAGCTTTCCTATATGGGTGGGACACTAAAAAAATGCTGATTGGAAGTGCAGCTTGTCAGTTGTCATCTTGACTCTAAGAGCCTCTAGTTGAGCCGATTTCTAGGAGAATTCTTAACATGAATAATTAGGTGTTTTCTCCTGGGTCAATGTACTTTTATAAAAGACATTATTTTGGTTCTACCTTTATTCCTACTTCATGAAATATTCATTATCACCAACTACATTTCAGGGGTTCTGCACTATAAGTTTTGGGCTTCTCAGCTTTTCCCAATGTTAGCCTTAGCTTTCTTGGGTCTGTCAAGTTGTCTGCTTTACAACTTCCAAGATATTTTAGCTGTTATCTCCTCTCTGTATTCCTTTAACCTATATTGTCCTTCTAAAAAAGTCACTTTACTGTCATTTTAGTTGAGCATCAAAAAGGAATTGACCTTAATGGCTGTGTTTAATCTGCTATTTTAACTGGAAGTCATGTTTTTAAGATGTCTGAAATACTTAGGAACATCTAACTTATGGTTTGTTTTTAATGCAAGTTAATAGGTTGTTGCAAACATAATTGTGATTTCAAACCATGAATTTTAAGTCACTATAAATAGATTCAAACATATCTTTATTAATCAAAATAGGAACCATTACAGTCAACACATTTTTGCCAACAAGTGTGTGTGTGTGTGTGTGTGTGTGTGTGTGTGTGTTAGTCTCTCAGTCATGTCTGACTCTTTGCAACCCCATGGACTGTAGCCTGCCAGACTCCTCTGTCCATTTAATTCTCCAGGCAAGAATACTGGAGTGGGTTGCCATTTCCTCTGCCAGGAGATGTTCCTGAGCCAGGGATCAAACCCAGGTCTCCTGCCTTGCAAGGAGACTCTTTACCATCTGAGTAACCAGGGAAGCCTACTCCAGGTTCCTGTAGGAACCTGGAATAAGCTTATTTCTTTAGCATAAAAATCTGTGCTTCAGTATTCAATGAACTTTTGGTAAGTATTTTCTGCCTTCTGCTGGTTGTGGAAGCGTTTCCCCTGCAAAACGTTGTTGAGATGCTGAAAGAAGTGGTAATTGCTGGCAAGAGGTGAGATGAATATGACAGATGAGGCAAAACTTCTGTAGCCCTTTTCATTCAGCTTCTGAAGTGTTGGTTGTGCAATGTGCAACTGGACGTTGTCATGTAGAAGAATTAGGCCTTTCCTGTTGGCCAGTGCTGGCTGCAGGTGTGGCAGTTTTCGAGATATCACATCAATTTGCTGAGCATACTTCTCAGATATGATGGTTTTGCCAGGATTTAGAGAGCTGTAGTGGATCAGATGAGCAGCAGACCACCAAGCAGTGACCATAACCTTTTTTTTTGGGGGGGGGGGTGCAAGTTTGGCTTTGGGAAGTGCTTTGGAGCTTCTTCTCAGTCCAACCACTGAGCTGGGCATTGCTGGTTGTTGTGTACAATCCACTTGTTTTGCACCCCGCAATCTGATTGAGAAATGGTTCACTGTTGCATACAATAAGAGAAGAGACACTTCAAAACAACAATTTTTTGATTTGCTGTCAGCTCGTGAGGCACCCACTTATTGAGTTTTTCACCTTTCCAATTTCTTCCAAATGCCAAATGACCATATAGAATTGTCAATGTTGAGTTCTTCAGAAACTTCTCTTGTAGTTGTAAGAGGATCAGCTTCGATGGTTGCTCTCAGTGGGTCACTGTTAACTTCTGATGGCCGACCACTGTGCTCCTCATCTTCAAGGCTTTTGTCTCCTTTGCAAAACTTCATAAACCACCACCTCACTGTATGTTTGTCACCGGTTCCTGGGCCAAATAGGTTGTTGACATTTTGAGCTGTCTCTGCTGCTTTATGACCCATTTTTAACTTGAATAAGAAAATTGCTAGAATTTGCTTTTTATCTAACCCCATTTTCCCTAGTCTAAAATAAATATACACAGCAAGTAATAAGTCAGTAGCAAAAAAACATAAAGCGAGAAATGTGCATTAAAAATGTATAACATAACCACATTTAATAATGTATTCCAATATCAAATGACAAAGTTCAACAATGTAAAACCTCAATTACTTTTGCACCAACCTAATACTATTTTAAAAAATTGAAGTATAGTTGAGTTACAATATTATATAATGGAAAGACTGAAAGACTTTTTCTTGGTCTCCAAAATCACTTTGGATGGTGACTGCAGCCATGAAATTAAAAGATGCTTGCTCCTTGGAAGAAAAGCTATGACAAACCTAGACAGCATATTAAAAAGCAGAGACATTACTGCCAACAAAGGTCTGTCTAGTCAAAGCTATGGTATTTCCAGTAGTCATGTATGGATGTGAGAGTTGGACCATGAAGAAAGCTGAGTGCTAAAGAACTGATGCTTTAGAATTCTGGTGTTGGAGAAGACTCTTGAGAGTCCCTTGGACCGCAAGGAGATCAAACCAGTCAATCCTAAAGGAGATCAGTCCTGAATATTCATTGGAAGGACTGATGCTGAAGCTGACAATATGTAGGTCACCTGATGTGAAAAGCTGAATGATTGGAAAAAATTCTGATGCTGGGCAAGATTGAAGGCAGGAGGAGAAGGGGACGACAGAGGATGAGATGGTTGGATGGCATCATCGACTCAATGGACATGAGTTTGAGCAAGCTCTGCGAGATGGTGAAGGACAGGGAAGCCTGGTGTGCTGCAGTTCATGGTGTCACAAAGAGTTGGACATGACTGAGCAACTAAACAACAACAAATGTCCCTCAAACAGGACACCTAGGGAGTGAAAGGGAACCTCAGGGAATGTCTGAGGGGCTGGCGGTTTGAAGTAATTACATGTAGTTAGACATTCTCTGGTGTGATTATATAGGACTCCAGAGAATAAGCATATCTGTTACCTGAAAGGAATACTGTAACAAGGTGGAACGGCTTATTGAGTCTGTTATTAGGACCCACTCGATAATAGTGCTATGTTGTTTATACTACACTATCGATAGCATATTTCATCAGCAAGAACTTTGATAGAAAAGAAAGACAAATTATAACTATGTCTGGATATTATTTACTATCTCCAACTATTATTAAAAAGGTCCCTAGAGAAGTCGAAGGTCTTTATTTCTAATCTACCCCAGTTTTCTCTAAGAAATCTACTTGCTTTGTGACCACTTTATGATTAAGTCTATAGACTTCTCCAAATTCTCCCTGTTCAATACATTAGTGATTCCTTCATAAATGAAGCCTGCTTGTCAAGTGATAAGCTATAGCAGTTAATTTCTAAAAACAGGAAGTACAACACTGCTGCTGCTTTGTAAGTTATTGTGTCTACTTTACATAAAACGTGGTGCTTTCCCTCTAACTACACTATTATTAAGTTCTACTCATAAACCTAGTAAGAAATTTGGCTTTTTAAGGTGGGCAAAGCCCAAATTAAAGAGTTGTAGAAGACTTCTTATTTAATTTTGTTTAATGATTTCCACTGTTGAACACTTGTCCTTGAGAACAAATATACAGTAAGCTCTGTAATGACAGGGCATTTCTGTTTTGTCCACATGCTAGATAACCATTTATTCACAGAATAAATGTGAAAGAAAATTTCATTGTGCAGTTTTGCTATTTTTAGCTGCCATACAGAACCAGGGTCTTATTTTGGTCTTATTATTAAAGTTTATATTTCCACATAATCTTGTCTTATCTAGTAGGTCTTTGTTATTTTTATTTCTCTCCAAGTAAGCTATCTTGAGTCTTGAACAATATTTGTTTTTCAATACATTAAAAAAATTAGTTGTCTGGCTTTTTTTTTTTTATCACTTATCAGATAGTATTAGAAAATTTATCAGTCACTGGCTGGAAAATGTTCAATATTCTGTTTTATTTTGTTTTGTTTTTTCCATATGAGCTTTGCTTTTGAGAATCTAAATATTGTCATCTTACAGCAAGTAAACATGAGATTAAATTATTATAATTTTATTTTACTCATCTGTTCTCATGTTTAAAGTGAAAAAGGTATTTGCTTCTAGACATTTCTACTAATAAAATGAGAAATGGAAACAAGAAAAATAAAAAAAAATTAATAGAAGTAAGATAAATGTTTTAAATATTTTAAAACCCATATCACAACATCAAAATATTACAGACAGCTATTATAATGACAGCTCTTAAAGTTCAAGGTTAGCAATTTCTGGTGCTTATTCCATAGAAGGGACACTATACAAATATCCAAACTAATTCTTATTTGCATGAGATTCTACCATTTGGTTAATTTTCCAAATGCTTCACTAGTAGGATCCTGCTTTCCCTAACTATGACTGACATTTCAAGCATTAATAAATGAGAAATAAAAAATAGGCATAATTTCAAAAACTTACTTCTCAGCTTCACAGATACTGGGCATATTTTTTTTAGAATTCAGCCTTCTGCAGTAGTGGGCTGGCAGGTTGTCTTTCAAACACTCTTGCTATTTCATTGGGTTTATTTCCATCCCAAATTCTAAATCCAAATACAGAGTGTCTTTGAATAGCATCATTTTTTCTCCATCTTTAGCACTCACATACTGAAGTGAGAAGTCTACACCTTCCCACTTGTCTTCCTCTGACTAATTTTAAGAAGATTTTAAAGCTGGGTAAGACAGTGATAGCCAAAAGAATGAAGCAACAAGTATGTGTTTTAGGTTCGAAAGAGCAAGTTATTCATTTACTCAAGAAATGTTATGAGAAGTATTTAGTTACTTAGATTAAACACAGTCAGAGGGAAGAATATTTAAATATGTTAGCCCCAAGTTGTTTCTCATGAAATATTAGCTTCAGTAATATTACGTTTTCTGAAATACAAAGTATATTTCTTCATCAAAAAATGAAAAAGATAACAGGAAATAAATAACAAGTGCTATTGAGAATGCAGAGGCACAAGTGCTGTTAGAACCCTAGGGCACCGTTGGCAGGACTATAAAATGGTACAACCACCATGCAAAACAGTATGTCAGTTTCTCAAAAAAATAAAAGTAGGACTACCACAGCATCCAGAATGCTACTTCCAGATCTATATACAAAACAATGGAAAGCTGGGTCTCAGAGAAATATTTGCATACCAATGTTCATAGCAGCACGGTTCACAATGGCCAAGAGTTGGAAGCAACCTAAATGTGCACCAAAGGGCGAATGGATAAATGAAATGCAGTGTATACATACAACACAATATCACTCAGTCCTAATAAGGAAGGAAATCCTGTCACATGCCACAATATTGAGGGGTCTTAAGAACACTTTACACTAAGTGAAATAAGTCAGTCACGGAAAGACAAATATTTTATGATTCCACCTGCATGAGGTATCCAAAGTAGTCATATTCATAAAAACAGAAAGAAGAATGATGGTTAACAAGGGCTAAAAGGGAGGGGAAGATGGAAAAAATGTTTTATGCAAGATGAAAAAGGATGTTTCATAACAAGGTGAATATACTTAATGCTACTGATATACAGTATATACTACTGTACATGCTACTGTACATATACGTGTACTGTAAATATACAGTAATGCTACTGTACACGCAAAAGTGGTTAAGATGGTAAGAAAAAGGATATATTGTTTGAAAAGCTTCCTATTTAAACTGTTCTCTGCCTATCATTCTGTGTGTTCAAAATCATAGGGGCTAGTCATACACAGGACATAAATGGTGGTCATTAGGATATATTTTCCAGGCTAAATCATCGATAATGCAAGCAGCTGGAAGTCTGTGGTCATTCAAAACACACACACTTCTGCTGTGAAAATTCTTGGGTTTTTGACCAATCATCACTACCCCCAAACTTCACTGATTTAAAGAACTATGCAGCTCATGAAGGCTAAATTGCACAAAATCAAGCACAGAGATAGCATAGTGATTAAGAATATGAGCTCAGAATTCAGCCTTTCTGAGTCTGAATCCTGGCTTCCCTACTTAGAAGCTATATGCATGACTTTGGAAATTCTTAACTTTTCTGAACTTTAAGCTTTCTCTCATCTGAGTGGTAAAAAACAAGTTGAAATTACTTTGTGTGGCTCTCATGAGCAGTACATCCAGTGAACCATGCAAAGGCTTACTGTACATGACAGTACATATGTGCTGGCACATGACACTTAAACGCTGGCTATCGTTATAACTTTTCCTTTTTTGGAAGAGATATTTGAAGCTATAGCTTTGTTCTCAATATTCTGAGTGGGAAAATGAGTCAGACTGTTTTAATGAGTCTCCAAAATCAGGCTTTATAATTACTTTGATTTTGTAGATTATCTGGTTCCTTCAAATATTAAGATATTAAATATTCAAATATTAATGGTATTAATTTTTACCATTGTTACTTTCAAACTCTATGAGATCTTTTGAAGTAGTAAGAGAATTCTGTTTTAAGTAGTAATAGAAAGCATACTAAACTTGTAGTAAGTTACCATATGATAGGGTAGATATGCTGCTGACTATTAGCTAAGTTACACTGAGTACATGTATAAACTTTACATTTTGTGTCAGTATCTTCATATGGAAAATTAGATTAATTTCTATTAAAAGCTTGAAAATTAAATATGATCAACTGTAATCATGCTTACCAAAAACAGCTGTAAACACTACTATTGTACAAATATAAGAAGTTTATTAGAGCTATTTGATAATTAAGATGTATGGATTAAGAATCAAATATATATAGGATGTATGTTATTAGTAACTGTTCATTGTGGAGTCATTGCATAGGGCAAAAAAAATGTTAGCCAATTACATGCAGGTTTGCCTTGACAGATGAAAATGGTATCTTTGTCTTATACATGGACTCAAAGTGCAAACTCAGCTAGACTGTTAACAGGTTAACCCAGAAACTTGGGTCCATGGAACAGCCTGCTCTAAGATTTCCATTCTAGTCACTGCTTCTTCCAGGTTCCTACAATCTTTGGGCCCTTCAAACACAGACTGAAGAAAGATTTTATTAGTAGTGAATTTTCTCCCTTCTCATTAATAGAAATAGATGCCACATAAAAATGGGAGCATTCAATAATTGTGTAAGGGAAGCTATATGTACTTAACCATCTTCTCATAAAGATTCACAAGTCTGGAAAGTAGTCATTTAGACAAGATATTCAATTTTAGACATCAACAAAAAATTATCAAATATCATCATTGAGGGATAACATAACAAAGGCTAATATTTGAGTGCTTTTCTGTGTTGGGCATTCTGAGCAATTTACTTGCTTTATTTAAGTTAATCTTTACAATGATTTTGAGGCAGATATGTTCTATTCATACTATATATAAGGAAACTGAGGTATACAAAAGTAAAGAAACTTACCTAAAGTCACACAACTAGTAATGGCTGAACTAAAATTTGAGCTCAATCCTCTGACTCCAGAGCCAGCAAACTCAGCCACATGGCTTTCCAGCAACCTTCCCCAAACACTCTGAGATGAGCAGAGATGTAAAAATAGTCACTCACCCTCCCACTTTGGCTTAGTTTTCCTACTTAATTTTATTTAGCTAGAGGCTGGCAGTCCCAGGAATCTGTAAAATGAGGGCTAACCCTGGGCTCAGGTAAGATGAAAGGACATGGAGAAGAGCCAGAAGGTGATGCGAATCAGAGGTGAGGAATTTCCAGGGTCAAGGAACAGCCATTACAGGATGTCAGACAGAACGGGACAAGTTTCAAGTGGTCACTGTGCACCAACCATAGCCACAGATAGGGAATCACAGCAAAAGCCAAGCAGCAAGCCAGGAACCAGTCAGCTCAAAAATTCTGGAATCAAAAAAGCCATGGCTAGAGGCAGGCAAAGGAGTAGGGAGTCAAGAATTTCAAGACCTAGGAGGGGGTCAGTCCAAGTCAATAAAAAAAGAGGGAGCATTTATCTCAGGAGGATATTTCTATTTAAGAGAAAGATTGAAAAGATTATCCAAGTAGGAACTAAGGTCAAAGGTGCCAATTATAGTATTAATAGTAGTTGAGTTCAGATGATGGCAGAAACAGGGAAGAGAGTCAACAGGAAGTCAAGGACAACCTTGTTGACAAGAACAATGCAAACACCATGTAAATACTTTTGAACTAATGAATAAGTAAATGACAGATGAGTTAAGTATTTTGCTAACTAATGAACTGAGTACTCAAGAGTCCAGACCTCAGATGCAAGCTGGACAATGGAACTAACCTATGTTACAAATTAACAACTGACCTATTTTACAACCACATTAAATATGTAAGATTTTTCTTCCTGTCACATTTTTACAATGTACATAAAGACACACATACACACACATACACATATATACAATTATATACATATACTCATAGAGTATATATAGTAAATTTTTAATTCCTTAAAATGTTGACAAGGAAGCTATGCTGAAACATGAGAAGAACTGACTGATTCGTATTCCTGAACCATACGGAACTATATATATCCTATATATGAACTCATTTCTTTACGAAGTAGACAAAGTTCTGATAACTTCTATCAGAGTAACCATAATATATCCAGTGCTAACTTAACTAGAAGGAAAATTATCAAGTCTTGTATTTCTGCTTTAGGAAACTATGCTGTTTCAGTTAGTATAGCCAGGAGACAGAACAGAATATAAGGAACAATTTAGTTATAAGGTTTAGTTCAGTTCAGTTCAGTAGCTCAGCTGTGTCCAACTCTTTGTGACCCCATGAATCGCAGCACACCAGGCCTCCCTGTCCATCACCAACTCCCAGAGTTTACCCAAACTCATGTGTATCGAGTCGGTGATGCCATCCAGCCATCTCATCCTCTGTCATCCCCTTCTCCTCCTGCCCCCAATCCCTCCCAGCATCAGAGTCTTTTCCAGTGAGTCAACTCTTCACATGAGGTGGCCAAAGTATTGGAGTTTCAGCTTCAGCATCAGTCCTTCCAGTGAACACCCAGGACTGATCTTCTTTAGAATTTACTGGGTGGATCTTCTTGCAGTCCAAGTACTCTCAAGAGTCTTCTCCAAAACCACAGTTCAAAAGCATCAATTCTTCGGTGCTCAGCCTTCTTCACAGTCCAACTCTCACATCCATACATGACCACTGGAAAAACCATAGCCTTGACTAGACAGACTTTTGTTGGCAAAGTAATGTCTCTGCTTTTGAATATGCTATCTAGGTTGGTCATAACTTTTCTTCCAAGGAGTAAGCATCTTTTAATTTCATGGCTGCAATCACCATCTGCAGTGATTTTGGAGCCCAAAAAAAGAAAGTCTGACACTGTTTCCACTGTTTCCCCATCTATTTCCCATGAAGTGATGGGACCAGATGCCATGATCTTCGTTTTCTGAATGTTGAGCTTTAAGCCAACTTTTTCACTCTCCTCTTCCACTTTCATCAAGAGGCTTTTTAGTTCCTCTTCACTTTCTGCCATAAGGGTGGTGTCATCTGTATATCTGGGGTTATTGATATTTCTCCCGGCAATCTTGATTCCAGCTTGTGCTTCTTCCAGCCCAGCGTTTCTCATGATGTACTCTGCATAGAAGTTATATAAGCAGGGTGAAAATATACAGCCTTGATCTACTCCTTTTCCTATTTGGAACCAGTCTGTTGTTCCATGTCCAGTTCTAACTGTTGCTTCCTGACCTGCATACACATTTCTCAAGAGGCAGGTCAGGTGGTCTGGTATTCCCATCTCTTTCAGAATATTCCACAGTTTATTGTGATCTACACAGTCAAAGGCTTTGGCATAGTCAATAAAGCAGAAATAGATGTTTTTTTGGAACTCTCTTGCTTTTTCAATGATCCAGCAGATGTTGGCAATTTGATCTCTGGTTCCTCTGCCTTTTCTAAAACCAGCTTGAACATCTGGAATTTCATGTATTGCTGAAGCCCGGCTTGGAGAATTTTGAGCATTACTCAATAGCACGTGAGATGAGTGATTACCACAAAGATAGCAATTGCAGAAAGTAGCTACTGGAACAAAAGGAATTGGTTGCATTTATCAAAACAAAGGAACTTAGAGACATTAGATATTAGAATGAAGATATTAGAATGAAACCTGGCTTTATTGACTACACCAAATGACTGTGAGGATCACAACAAATGGTGGAAAATTCTTTTTGAGATGGAAATACCAGATCCTCTGACCTGCCTCCTGAGAAATCTGGAAGCAACAGTCAGAACTGGACATGAAACAACAGACTGGTTACAAATCGGGAAAGGAGTACGTCAAGGCCGTGTATTTTCACCCTGCTTATTTAACTTATATGCAGAGTACATCATGAGAAATGCTGGGCTGGATGAAGCAAAAGCTGGAATCAAGACTGCCAGGAGAAATATCAATAACCTCAAATATACAAATGATACCACACTTAGGGCAGAAAATGAAGACCTAAAGAGCCTCTTGATGAAAGTGAAGGAGGAGAGTGAAAAAGTTGGCTTAAAACTCAACATTCAGAGAACTAAGATCATGGCATCTGGCATGGCATCCCATCACTTCATGGCAAATAGATGGAGAAACAATGGAAGCAGTGACATAGTTTATTTTGGGGGCTTCAAAATCACTGCAGATGGTGATTGCAGCCATGGAATTAAAAGACGCTTGCTCCTTGGAAGAAAAGCTATGACCAACCTAGACAGCATATTAAAAAGCAGAGACATTACTTTGCCAACAAAGGTCTGTCTAGTCAAAGCTGTGGTTTTTCCAGTAGTCATATATGGATGTGAGAGTTGGAGTATAAAGAAAGCTGAGCATCGAAGAATTGATGCTTTTGAAGTGTGGTGTTGGAGAAGACTCTTCAGAGTCCCTTGGACAGTCCCAGTCCATCCTAAAGGAAATCAGTCCTGAACATTCATTGGAAAGACTGATGCTGAAGCTGAAACTCCCATACTTTGGCCACCTGATGTGAAGAACTGACTCATTTGAAAAGACTCTGATGCTGGGAAAAATTGAGGACAGGAGGAGAAGGTGACGACAGAGGACAAGATGGCTGGATGGCATCAGTGACTCGATGGACATGAGTTTGGGTAAGCTCCGGGAGTTGCTGATGGACAGGGAAGTCTGGCGTGCTGCAGTCCATGGCATCACAGAGTCGGACTGGACAGAGTGACTGAACTGAACTGGGCAGCTACTCATGTGTGTGTGTTAAAGTCACTTAAGTCCTGTCTGACTCTGTGTCTTTACGGACTGTAATCCGAAAGGCTCCACTGTCCATGGGATTCTCCAGGCAAGAAACTGGAGTGGATTGCCATGCCCTCCTCCAGGGGATCTTCCTATCCACGGATTGAACCGGCATCTCTTATGACCCCAGCCTTCACTCAGGAAAGAATGTGTCTTCCTTTTGTGCCCACTATGGGCAGAGATCCCTGGTAGCTCAGCTGGTAAAGAATCTGCCTGATATGCAGGAGACACCTGTTAGATTCCTGGGTTGGGAAGATCTGCTGGAGAATGGATAGGCTACCCACTCCAGGATTCTTGGGTTTCCCTGGTGGCTGAGCTGGTAAAGAATCCGTCCTCAGTACGAGAGACCTGGGTTCAATTCCTGGGTTGGGAAGATCCTCTGGAGAAGGGAAGGGCTACCCACTCCAGTATTCTGGCCTGGAGAATTCCATGGACTTTATATTCCATAAGGTAGCAAAGAGTCGGACAGGATGAGCGACTTTCACTTTCACTTCCTTCACTTTCACCCACTCCAGTATTCTGGCCTGGAGAATTCCATGGACTTTATATTCCATAAGGTAGCAAAGAGTCGGACAGGATGAGCGACTTTCACTTTCACTTCACTTTATGGGCAGAGCATAAAGTTGCTTCACAGCAATGCAGCCATAGCTGTAACAGAGCTAAGATGGGGAGTGGGTTTGGATCTGTGAGACAATAACTTTAAAACTGTCACTTGAAGAAATATGTTCAGTGTAACTTCTTATTTAATAAAGGAAATCGTGTAATTCAGCTGTTCATGACTAGTTTAGAGAATCTGCAGATGATGAATTATAAGCTATTAAAGGAAATATTTTGTACATTTAGTAATTTTCTAGAAAATATTATGAATTCTTCCAAGTAAAAGTAGTTAAAAGTTACTCTCCTAAAATACAAAGAAAAGTAATTTACACTGAAGAATGCTACAAAAACAATTTAAATAAACCTATAGCTCCTACATGCAAGATGACTATGTATGAAAAAATTTAAATACATTTTGGTTTAAATTGTTGATGTTCTAATTATGTCTGAAACAATTTTAACTTGTCAAATGTCTGTAATATTACTTACATAGCACAAGTACTCTGTCTAAATATATAATGATGCTTTAATTATCTAATTTAAGAATTTCCTTTCTAATGTTAGAATGTATGATCAATCATTATGATCATTACTTCAAAAAACAAATAATTTAAATAGAATACAAGAGATATCCCCAATAGACTATTGCCTAAATACTGATGTTTTTTACATCACTGCTAATTATGTGTTTTGCATCTCATCTAGTTTCCATTTTAAATGTTACAAATACTGCACGTTTATTTTTACTCTGAATAAAAATCTTTTCAAAACAGATTATACTTTTCAGGTCTTCTGCAGTAGAGTCTCTGGATCTCTTCTGGCTAACTTGTTAAGTACCATTGTTAAGTACAAATGATTTACAATTCCATATATTACCAATAATTACAAAGTAATAATTTCTATTTCTAAATTTTCCAGAATATTATTCCAAAATAACATAAAACTTTACTTTCTTTATTAGAGTAATAAATATATATTTTAGAAAATTTAGAAGACACAGAAAAAAAGTAGAAAACTTATCTTACCACAAGCTAATATTTTAGTGCTTTACTTCCAAGATGTCTCTTTTAAATTTTTAAAATCATGATTGTGGTCAAATTCTATGTTCAAAGTTATATCCAGCTTTTAATTATTATAAATGGTAATTTTCTGTGATATTAATTTCCTTATAAAAGTAATCTATAAGGTCTTCTTATATACACTTTCAATAGATGAGCTATAGTTGAATTAAACACTATTTTTACAAAAAGCTACATTTTAAAGAAAATAGACTTTCAGGTTGTTGCTGTGTGTGTTATAAACAACACAAAATCTTTCTCTTTCTCTGACAACCTCTTACCAACCTACTTACCTACAAACCTATTATTTGTTGTTAATATGTCTGTCACTCTCTTCTAATTTGCTGTTTTTAATCTGCCATTGACTGGGAAATCATATAGTCAAATGTGTCAGGATTTTATCTAACTTCAGAGTTAATGCACTTTGAAATGAGAATGTTAAGTCTGTGCTCTGAGAAAACTGCATGAGCTTTGGTACATAAATGAGGTGCCATGTATGTTAGCAATTCAATACCTGCTCTCTCATTCTTTTTTTAAAATCCAGTCTTCAGGATTCTTGGCTGAATCAAGTTAGTTGGTATGATTAGGTAGGTGTCATTAAGTGAGACATCACATGTTCACTTTGCACCTGCTTTAGTGACTAACAGCTGGGGACATGAGAGTTTATATTTGCATTAAAACAAAGACTGAAGATCACTATAATAGAATTTAACATGGACATGAAAACCTCACTGGTACATGAAGCTACACTCAGGCTCATCAGGCTTCAAGGATTTGAGAATGCCCTTCTCCATGGAATCAAGTGAGACAAATTTGTTTAATTATAATAATGCTAGTGAGAGTGATATGAAAGAGATCAATAGAACTAACAGGAGAAATATTCATGACCCTTTGTGGAAAGTGCATTTGTGGATTTAGCATTACAAATTTAGAGTCTCTAAAATGTTCTTACCTTGTGATTCAATTTTAAGACCCTAATCTAATAATTCAAAATATAGGCAAATATTAATGCATGAAGATATTCATAGCAACATTCTTAATAGCAACAAAGACCTAAACATCTAAGCATTTGATACTGGTAACATGCTGAATAAATTCTGGTATTTCTACAGGTTAAGTTAATGCATACATAAAAAATATTTAGTACACTATTTCAATGACATGATAATAATGTATATTACCAATTTAAAAAAATGCAAAACTCTGTCCAATTATCTCCATGATGAGAAAGTCTCATGGAGAAAAGCCATAAAGTAAATGTGCCAAAATCTTCACAATGGTTATCACTGGCTAATAGAATTATGGTTGTTACCTTCTTTATATTTGTCTGTACTTTCCAAGCCTCCAAAAATATACATTATGAAGAATCAGAAACAAACAGTACATGTTATAATTATTTTAAAGGCTGGATTCTGTAACCCATGGTAACTGAGGTAGGACGTTATTTTTGTGTGCAAAAATAAAATCTTATATTCTGTCCATGATAGTTTATATTTGGACAAGTTGGTGTACTAACCGTTAGAACTGGCCAGATGTAACTTAGCTTGGGTGGACAGGCAGTCATGCAGCCTCCTTTCTTCAGAGACGCTGTGCTAGAGTTTGCTAGTTTTCTCCCTAATATCTGTAGTCATCTCCTATAGAGAAACTTGGTTTAACCAGGAACAAGTCTGTTCAACAAGACTTTGTCTTCCAGCCTTCCTTGGGTCAAGGGGTGGCCACGTGATTAGTTTCTGGCCAGGGAGAAATGAACAAAGCAGCAATGTGGCAACTTCTGGGTCATGCTCCTACAAGGAAAGGTCTGTCCCATCTCTCCATTTCATCTCTTCACTGGCTGAAATGCAGATGCTGCAGTGGACACTGGAGAAGTCTTTTTAGATCAAGAGATGTAAGATGAATATTAAGATGCCAGAGGAACTAGGAGTCTGTACTCTTGACACTAAGAAACCTGCCCAGGGGATTCCTTACCCTCAGACTGCTATATAGGACAAAAACAAATGCATTTGGCCTTTATCATTAGTTCAGTTCAGTCACTCAGTCATGTCCAACTCTTTGCAACCCCATGAATCGCAGCATGCCAGGCCTCCCTGTCCATCACCAACTCCCGAAGTTTACCCAAACTCATGTGCATCGAGTCGGTGATGCCATCCAGCCATTTCATCCTCTGTCATCGCCTTCTCCTCCTGCCCTCAATCTCTCCCAGCATCAGGGTCTTTTCCAATGAGTCAATTCTTCGAACAAGGTGGCCAAAGTATTGGAGTTTCAGCTTCAGCATCAGTCCTTCCAATGAACACGCAGGACTGATTTCCTTTAGGACGGACTGGTTGGATCTCCTTGCAGTCCAAGGGACTCTCAAGAGTCTTCTCCAATACCACAGTTCAAAAGCATCAATTCTTTAGCGCTCAGCCTTCTTTACAGTCCAACTCTCACATCCATACATGACCACTGGAAAAACCATAGCCTTGACTAGACAGACTTTTGTTGGCAAAGTAATGTCTCTGCTTTTGAATATGCTATCTAGGTTGGTCATAACTTTCCTTCCAAAGAGTAAGCGTCTTTTAATTTCATGGCTGCAGTCACCATCTGCAGTGATTTTGGAGCCCAAAAAAATAAAGTCTGACACTGTTTCCACTGTTTCCCCATCTAACCAGATGTTCAAGCTGGTTTTAGAAAAGGCAGAGGAACCAGAGATCAAATTGCCAACATCTGCTGGATCTTCGAAAAAGCAAGAGAGCTCCAGAAAAACATCTATTTCTGCTTTATTGACTATGCCAAAGCCTTTGACTGTGTAGATCACAATAAACTGTGGAAAATTCTGAAAGAGATGGGAATACCAGACCACCTGACCTGCCTCTTGAGAAACCTGTATGCAGGTCAGGAAGCAACAGTTAGAACTGGACATGGAACAACAGACTGGTTCCAAATAGGAAAAGGAGTATGTCAAGGCTGTATATTGTAGGAAAAGGAGTATGTCAAGGCTGTATATTGTCACCCTGCTTATATAACTTCTATGCAGAGTACATCATGAGAAACGCTGGGCTGGAAGAAGCACAAACTAGAATCAAGATTGCCGGGAGAAATATCAATAACCTCAGATATGCAGATGCACCACCCTTATGGCAGAAAGTCAAGAACTCAGAGCCTCTTGATGAAAGTGAAAGAGGAGAGTAGAAAAGTTGGCTTAAAGCTCAACATTCAGAAAATGAAGATCATGGCCTTTATTATAGCAACAGTCAAATTAGTTTCTTAACTCGTGCTGCTTCTGTCTGGCAGAAGCAGCTGGATTTAGTTGATTACTTTTAGAGGATTAGTTCACCATTAATTACACCAAAACTAAAATCACTATATTTAGTAGCAATTTCTCAACATTTAAAGAGCTAATCTTTAATAACCCATTCTGTAGGCCAATTAATACAGCTATTTGAGGGTACAGAGTGCCATGCTACTTGAAACCAGATGTCCCAGAAGCCATCTAAGGTCCTTCAATGAATGAATGTCTTTTTTTCTCCCAAATTAAATATCACTCATATGACATATGGTTAAGACTCAGTTGCTGAAGAAAATTCAAAGTATTTATTGGGATAATATTGGGAGCACTTTCAGGTGACCTGATTTTTGACACCAGTGCTGAAAAGAGAATCAGGTTCTCAACTGTTCACAACGGAATGTCAGGCACTTCAGACCTGACATCTTAAGTGTACAGAAATCTTGCTTTACTTTGTATCTTAGGTGCTGTCCCAAAGAGAACTGAACCACAAACTGACTGCAACTGAATACCGCTCAAGCATTTAAAATGGCTTTCTTTGAAAGACTAATGGATATACTAGAAATCTATTCTAGATTCTCTAAATCATCATTAAAACATGAGAAAACAAACAAACAAACAATATATATGTAAAGTTAGTATTTGGTGTTTCTTACCT
The DNA here is from genome assembly GCF_027580195.1 of Bos mutus. Taxonomy (NCBI): domain Eukaryota; kingdom Metazoa; phylum Chordata; class Mammalia; order Artiodactyla; family Bovidae; genus Bos; species Bos mutus. The sequence continues at coordinate 23,969,039 of NC_091630.1, read as the reverse complement.
ACTGCAGCAGAATTATTACTGAATACATTGTCTCTGTTAGTTATCTTTAGACAAAATTCAATTCAATAATCTCTTTCTCCAATTTCATCTCTAGAAGTATAAGATGAACTTCAAGTTTTCTTTTTTCAAATATATATAAATATATTTATTATTTTTTCATACATATATACATAAAACCCAAAGTTTCCCATCTGTCCTTTAGCCTACTACCGTATATTCCTTCGATCCCTGGTAAAAGCACTCCCATTCTTGTACTGGTTCCATTCCTCTCCAACACAACCCATGTACTTTGAGGGTAACTGGCTTGACCTCCAAATTAAAGAATCAATGGTTCACACCTAAACTAATTGGCCTAACCCAGATCCAACCACAATACATTTATGGAGATAAGGGTGGGCAAGTGCTCTAAGCTGATTAACTTAGGCCAAAGCTCAGGATTTTTGAGAGTAGGAAAGCTGTACACTTTTTTGCTAAATGAGATAGCATATATGAGATTCAAGCTCAAGTCCACAACCATTCACAACAGACTGTTAGCTAATGCAGATCTGACATGTTAATCGTAAAGAAACCTGAATGTGGACTAAAGTAGCCATCCTGGGGCTGAGGTGGAAAGCTCACAAAGAATGGGTCAGCACTGAAGAAGCAGAAACAAGCAATGCAGAGGGCATAAAAATGGGTCCTTCTGCTGTCATTTAAACAGACAGATCAGGCCTGATAAAGACAGCAAGAAATTGAGACAAATTCCGGGCTAACCTCCAACACTAATTTCACCTCACATTCGTGGATATCGCCAATCCCCTCTTAAAGGCGGTCCTTGGTTTTTAACTAGTTACACCATTTCACAGTTTACTTTCATAAACCTCTGCAATAAACCTCTCCACACTGCATGGGAAAGTGGCGGCAAAGAAATCTTTATTGATTCTCTGTCTACTTTGAGTCAGGCATTCAATGTATACTGTTTTGTCTAATCTCAAAACTGAGAAGGTCAGGTTCTCCATTAACAGACATAGAAAATGAAGTTCAGAGAAGATCCCCACGGTCACACAGCGGTGACTCCCGGTGCTGGGAACTGAATCTCCGAAGCTCAGTTTCTTTCTATTATACTAGGTTGCTTTAGATAAGTAATACTGATAAATTCCAAACAAATAAAAACATTGAGATATCATTTCATATGTGAGTTTTTGAAACATTAGCCAACACCTACCTCTTTACATTTCTATAAAACTTGAAGACTTAAAATTTTGTTTTTGAAAAACAGAATTTTTCAGACCACTCAGAAATAACTTCAATGTCAAAACAAGGCAGACAGCACTGACTTATAAAAAGAAAAAAACATGAATGTGCTAAATCTGAACAGTCTGACAACTAGTAACTATTCTTCCTCAATCTTTATCCTCAGTAGGCTGTCTCAAATGATTCTTTATCAAAGAGCTGTTTTCAGAGTTTTTCCCCATCCCTTTAAGCTAGCCAGGGTCTCAGAGTTCAAATCTATCTCGATTGTTAAAGCAAAATTCTTGGCCATTCTTCTGCTTTCTTACTGTAATTTTCCCCTTGATTTCTTGGCAACTTTCTTTTCCATAATAACCTTCTTCCCCTGCAGATAGAGGCCAGCTTCTTTGCTGACTTTTATATCATCATTTCCTAGGAGGCAATGAAGTTCAACTTTCCTGTTTTTTTCTCTCAGCTTCCTGTTTAACTCTTCTTTTTAAATGCGCTTGCTCCTCCCTTCTCTAAATCTTCACAATATTACCCCAACCTCTTTCTTGAGTATTCATGTTGTCAACTAGCTCTCTTTGAGCTGCTTCTTAAATAGTGAAGTCATGTCTAAAGTTCTTGGTAATCATAAACTGATCACGTCAAGTTGAGCTCTATGGAATACAGAAAGTATTTCGGTGTTGTTATTCAGTCACTAAGTCATGTCTGACTCTTTGTGACCCCATGGACTGTGGCCTGCCAGGCTCCTCTGTCCATGGGATTTCCCAGACAAGAATACTGGAGTGGGTTGCTACTTCCTTCTCCAGGGGATCTTCCAACCCAAGGATCAAACCTCTGTCTTCTGCTTGGCAGGTGGATTCTTTACCACTGAGCCACCTGAGAAGCCCACATAAAGTATTGGGCTGGTCAAAAAGTTTGTACGGGTTTTTCTGTAACATCCTATGGAAAAATTCATTTTGGTGAACCCAATACAATGCCACTGACTTTGTACTTGCAACACTATGTAGCCTAGAAATATCTTCAAGGGGGTGTGGGGTGGAAATCTGAAATCTCAAGACAGACACAGTAGAAGTAGCATTAACGGTTTTCCTGAATGTCAAAGTCAGAGCACACTAGGAAGCAGAACTGGATATTCTCATATTTGTTGTTCACATAAGGGAGGATGGATAATAAAAATGTGAGTCACAATCATGGTCAGGGGGTCACAGGGTCACACCATCAGAGCCGCACCATGACAGCGTACTGACAAGAATGTAGTAGCTGTGGAAATTATGTAAAGCCGCATTCAGCTGCAATGTGTTCTGGTTATTTTAGAGCATCCGCACCTAGAGATATAAATAATATTTACCTTGGTAAAACAGCTCCCACACAGACATTTCACACTTGATGCTTTAAGAGGAAAATATCAAACAGGCTTACAAACATTTCACAAAGTTTTATAGTTTTCTGGGTTTCATAAGTTTGGGATTGATTTAAATGGGCACCGTCAAACTACACAAATGTGAAATATGGTTTACTGAAAATGATTTTAAAGTAGAAGGGTAGGATGTCAAATTGAGAGTATTGATGTGAATATCAATGGAATATGTATGGGGACTTTCTTGTCATTTCTCCAAAGTTAACCAAATCAGTGAAACAAACAAAACAGAACTCTACACACTGTTTTAGCAAGATTTTATCCTTTCTGGGTTACTTGATCTTATGTCTCATAAAAAGTGTTTGGAAAGACGTCCTAGGCTGGTTATGTAGCATGTAGAAATAAGTATTTTAAACATTTAGTGTTTAGTGATCAACTTTTTAAATTAGTTTTTAATTTTTTTCAACTTAACACCTATTAGTGGTGCTCGTGGTAAATAACATGCCTGTCAACGCAGGAGACGCGAGACGACCCCTGGTTGGGAAGATTCCTTAAAGTAGGAAATGGTAACCAATCCAGCATTCTTATCTGGAAAACTCCATGGACAGAGGAGTCTGGTGAACTACAGTCCATGGGGCCACACAGAATCAGCTATGACTGAGCATACAACACCTAATAATCTATGAGAGTGACAGGGAAACAGTCAATCTCTGTTGACTGGATTGTGAATCAACATAATCTTTTGAAAAATAATCTGGAAATATGTAATAAGTTTCTAAAATTGTGAGTGGGTTACTTCAACTTGGTGATTCCTACCTCGAATTTATCCTAACAAAGGATATATTTATCCTAACAAAGTCATAAAAAGGAGAAATGCATAGGTTTAATTGCATGGATTTTGCTTAAAATACTATTGTAGGTAAACATGAACAAACAAAATCTTTGAAGTCCCATAACAGAGGATCAATTAAGTTGCAATATATCTATACTATAAGATACTATATAATCATTGAAAATGATGCTACAGAATCATATTTATTGGTACAAAAATATATATATAGGAATATAGTAGTTAAAAAGATTGTTGTGTGTATATTCTGTGATTGGCATGTTCTAGATGCTGTAGCGACAGTAGTGAACAAATCTAAGCACATCCCAGTCCTTGCAGAGCACACATACTGCTGCTCATCTTAGAATCTTACAACATCAACCAATTTTGTTAAAGTGTGGTAGCTCAGCTGGTAAAGAATCTGCCTGCAGTAGAGGAGACCCTGGTTCCATTCCTGGGTCAGGAAGATCCGTTGGAGAAGGGATAGGCTACCCATTCCAGTATTCTTGGGTTTCCCTGATGGCTCAGCTAGTAAAGAATCCATCTGCAGTACAGGAGACCTGGGCCAATCCCTGGGTTGGGAAGATCCCTTGGAGAAGGGAAAGGCTACCCACTCCAGTACTGTGGCCTGAAGAATTCCATGGACTGTACAGTCCATGGGGTCACAAAGGGTTGGACACAACTGAGTGACTTTTACTTTCACTTTCATATACAGATTACATGTAGTTAGAAAATCTGGCAAATTATATAAAGTAGTTCTCTCTGGAGTGTGTGCTTCATTTCTTCTATTTGTTTATATTTTCTGATACTTTGTATAATGAACACATAATCATGTTATTTTTAATGAAAAATTGGGATATACAACAGCCAGCAATAACCAAAAATTGCTGAAAAGGAGCAATGAGAAAAGGCTGTCTACAGCAACATGGGTGGAGCTAGAGATTACATACTAAATGAAAGACAAATACCACATGATATCACTTATAATTGGGGCCTCCCTGGTAGCTCAGAATCTACTTGCAATGCTAAAGACTCAGGTTCAACCTCTGAGTCAGGAAGATTCCCTGGAGAAGGCCATGGCTACCCACTCCAGTATTCTTACCTGCATAATCCCATGGACAGAGGAGCCTGAGGGACTATGGTCCATGTGGTCACAAAGAGTCAGACATGACTGACTAACACTTTCATCACTTATAATTGGAATCTCAAACATGATACCAATGAACCTATCTATGAAACAGAAACAGTCTCACAGATATAGAGAACAGACTTACAGTTGCCAAGTAGGGATGGGGAACGGATGGATTGGGAGTCTGGGATTAGCAGATACAAACTAGCAGATATAGGATGGATAAACAAAAAGGTCCTACTATATAGCACAGGGAACTATATTCAATATTCTGTGATAAACCATAGTGGAAAAGAATGTGGAAAAGATGTATGTGTATGGACATGTGTGTGTGTGTGTGTGTGTGTGTATATATATATCTGAATCACTTTGCTGTACAGCAAAATTAATACAACATTGTAAATCAACTATACTTCAATAATAAACATTTGAAAAAACAAAAGGTTGTCTAGTATTTAGGAAGCATGTCACTTTCCCACGATTCAGGTACATTTCATTTACAAAAAATAAAGCCATTATGACCTTATAGACAAAAAGAAAAAGAAATGTCAGACTGGATAATTGATTTCAATAGCTGCCATTACTCTTTTCACCAAGACAACTCAGGAGAAAACCAAAATTATCTTTTAGGTTTCACCTGTCACTGTTCTACATTTTATCATCCTTCTAGTTCAGTCACCAGAACTCCAACTTTTTCTGTAGGGGCCAGAGGTCAGAGGCCATGGAAAAAGCAGATTTGAGATTTCCAAAATGATGCAGGATAAGAAAAGGAGTACAATTTATGGTGGACCGTGTTCTTGCCTGGAGAGTCCCAGGGACGGGGGAGCCTGGTGGGCTGCCGTCTCTGGGGTCGCACAGAGTCGGACACGACTGAAGCGACGTAGCAGCAGCAGCTGAGTCATAAGTGAGCGATTCTGTACTTGGAGTTTTTAACTTCCTTATTCATAATTCTACCAGGTAGGTGATCTCCATTTGTTACACATCAGCAATCATGGAAAAGGTATTTTGTTTGTGTTCACACAGCTACAAAGTGAGGAGACAAGATCTGAAATCATATCTGGGTCCACAATCAGTCCTCCTTTCATTACCTTGGTTGGCAAGGCAGAAGAAAACAAGGTATAATAAAGCCAATGACCTAAAAAGCCACAAAAGTTTAGATCAGGAAAAGATCTTGTACGTCATGGGGTTTCAATTTCCTCATATTAGAGATGGGAAGGCAGAGACTCTGGGATGCTAAGCAACTTGTCCAGCATCACATTCTCCTAGCACTAGGGAGAAATGATCATAAAATATCATAGTGTGAGTCATTAGGCAATAATTCTACTTTCTTTTGGTCATTACTCAGTGGCTGTTTGCAAATTATTCAGTGATAACATATCATCCAGATATATTTTATGCAGTGAATTTCATTTACATTTTAATTGAAGATATACTGTGTTTATTAGCAACTGGAATGGAAAGTCACAAAAATTATCTTTAAAAATTATTTTCTTTCATTACCCTTACTTAGTTTTCTTTAACTTTATTGACTCTTTCTGAATACTCTGTTTTGAAGAAATGCATAATAGACACAACTTTTAAGTTATATAATTTATTTACTATTCTGACAGACAAACAAGAGTTTCTAAATGCTACCCCATTTAACAGCATTTATATTTAGTATTACAATGAATTTCTGCAGGCCAACTTCAGAGAAGTAACTCCTTATTTGGGAAATTATCTGGAAATCAGTTTATAGAAAACACCGCAGACAGATGAGGCTAAAAAATGTATCTGAACCCTTTCCTCACTGAGCTAAGCACAAAACAAAAGCCATGGCATCAAACAAGTGTCTCCTCTTCTTGAGGAAGAATCTTTATAAAGCACACAGTGCTGATGAAATTGCAGAGCATCTGGTGAAGCCATGAGTAATCTTTTTAAAACCTGAGACCTTACCTGAAGTCTTTGTTCCACCTGTCTTGAATCTAAATAAATTCAACATCCCAGCTATCTCTCTATGCACAGCATGCATTTATAAAAGACAAAGATCCCCCTTGCCTCTTCTTCCTACACCTTATGAGATACAGAGAGTGTGAAAACAAAATAATTGCAGGAGAGATTCAAGTTCTTAAGTCAAGTTTGTTGTGGCCAATTGAATACAAATAAGATAGGCTAATTAGGGGGTGGCATGTACTTGTCATGGGCTTCCCTGGTGGCTCAGACGGTAAAGCGTCTGCCTGCAATGCGGGAGACCTGGGTTCGATTCCTGGGCTGGGAAGATTCCCTGGAGAAGGAAATGGCAATCCACTCCAGCACTCTTACCTGAAAAATCCCAGTTACTTGTCCTGGCAAGTGAGCTGTACAGAATCTGAAGCCCAAGACATTCAGGCAGATTCCCTCCTCAGCAGATGGGAATTCCAGGGCATGCAGGGACTTCAACAGAGTCCTAATAGGTTACCTGTCAAGGTTTGGGGCAGAAACTACCTCTGGATGCCTGCTACCAGGAATCTTGGTCAGCTGTATACAATTTCCAAAGAGGTAAAACAAATCACTTAGGAGCATCAGTGCTATCAGAACAGGCTTATCAGGAGGGGCTTTGCAAAAGGAGTTCAAGGAAAGACCCTGCCCAGTTTATGGGACAGACTTCTGTTTCCAGTGTATAGCTCAAACCTGCTGACATCCCTGTTTTTTTACTTAGGTTAATTCCCTTACACAACTCAGTTCAGTTCAGTTCAGTCACTCAGTCGTGTCCGACTCTTCATAACTGCCCCTCCTCAATACTGTGGACCACCTGGGGCCAATGATTTTTCAACTTCAGTGTCAGTAAGAATTGTTTGAAATACAGACTCCCACGTTCCACCCCAGAGATTCTGGCTTTCTCCACATTACCTTCAGTTTTATGTTTCTCAATGTTTTTAATCCATGATGCTTTTTGAAATGAGGTGGATCTCTTCCCATTTTGAGAATTGGGCAAATCTCTACAAACTTTAGTTTTATTATCTATTATGATGAAAAATAATTGGACTTTTTCTGTCCCACCTGACAAACAGGACTGGTAAAATATCGGAATGTTTAATATGTTTTTTCCTAAGCCAACCATTGCCATCTTTTCCCCAGTGAAGAATCATCGCCCTGTTTCAAAGAAGCATGTATCTAACCTGTGCTTGTTATTGATGTAGGTTTATTGGAATTTGGGAGACGTGAGATGGAGAGACACAGGATGTAAGCAGCATCCTTGGTGTCAAGATGCAGGGGGCACCAGTGTTAATTGCAAGGTACGGTACATTAGTGACGAGCTATCAAGAGAGTTGGGACAACTTGGACAGGGAGAAGATTATAATATGGATGGGACAGGGCTAACATTCAGCCAGTTTGTATCAGAAACTTTTGCATTGGCCAATCTATAGCTACTGCACCCCTCCCCCAGCCAGCCCTCTCCCTCACAGTCCAGGCTCCCCAGTTTGGCCCCTCTGGCCAACTGATGACCCAGGAACTAAAGAATTAACAGTCTCCTTGCAGGGGGCATCCAGTCCTGCAATTGAATTTGATTGGTTTGAGCTTCTGCCAAAGTGGCTGTTAAATATTTTGAATATCACTATTCTGAATGGAGCCCAAAAATCACTGCAGATGGTGACTGCAGCCATGAAATTAAAAGACGCTTACTCCTTGGAAGGAAAGTTATGACCAACCTAGATAGCATATTCAAAATCAGAGACATTACTTTGCCAGCAAAGGTCCATATAGTCAAGGCTATGGTTTTTCCAGTGGTCATGTATGGATGTGAGAGTTGGACTGTGAAGAAAGCTGAGCACCAAAGAACTGATGCTTTTGAACTGTGGTGTTGGAGAAGACTCTTGAGAGTCCCTTGGACTGCAAGGAGATCCAACCAGTCCATTCTGAAGGAGATCAGCCCTGGGATTTCTTTGGAAGGAATGATGCTAAAGCTGAAACTCCAGTACTTTGGCTACCTCATGCGAAGAGCTGACTCATTGGAAAAGACTCTGATGCTGGGAGGGATTGGGGGCAGGAGGAGAAGTCGGGACGACAGAGGATGAGATGGCTGGATGGCATCACCGACTCCATGGACGTGAGTTTGAGTGAACTCCCGGAGATGGTGATGGACAGGGAGGCCTGGCATGCTGCGATTTATGGGGTCACAAAGAGTCGGACACGACTGAGTGACTGAACTGAACTGAACTGATTCTGAATGGGGCTAAAATACATAAATTTTCATAAAAATCAATTATTTTGATTGAGCATGAGAAGCAGGAGAGCCCAGATGAAGCCTGAATAAACCATCCAGCTCAGTGTTACCTAAATTTCCAACTGCAAGAACTGTGAGCTCGATAAACAGTTGTTTAAGCTACTGGCTTTGGGGTTGGTTTGTTGTGCATCAGCAGCTAACTCTTACAAGAGAGCTATGACCTTTTACTTCCCAGAGGAGGAAGTGGGAAGCTTCAAGAAGGAAGCTAGCTTTTCCAAGCACATGTCCCAGAAATGGGAGCTTATCTCTCATATAATTTTCACAGTAACTCTATGAAGTGACTGTTATTCCCACTCTGAATGTGAGAAAACAGGATTTAGAGACCTGAGATAACTTCTTCACCAGTTACAAAATCTAATTAGTGATAAAGCCAGAATTCAAAGTCAGTTATATCTGACGTCACATCACTGATGTGAACATCTGTAGTAACATGCAATATACTTTAGTTTGCTGATGTGTCTTCGGTTTCTTAGTTATGTTTAAATTACTCCTTGATTTTTCCTTCTTTATTAATATGGAGCATTTTCTCCTAAAACAAATAAGAACTGTCACAACAAACACCCCATTTCAGATAGGAGGGTCTGTTACTAACATGCATGACACTGGACTTGACTGGTGCTCAGGGGACTGTAAGTGTTGATCCTTGCCGCATTTTCGCTTAGCTCAACTTGGGTGCTTGCAGAGATGGAGAATATATGCTGAGTCCCAAAGCATCCTATGTGATAAATTCAATAAATGGAATCTAGGGGGAAATACGGAGGAGGCAATGGCATCTCACTCCAGTGTTCTTGCCTGGAAAATTCCATGGACGGGGGAGCCTGGTGGGCTGCTGTCTATGGGGTGGCACAGAGTCGGATACAACTGAAGTGACTTAGCAGCAGCAGCAGCAAAATATTTGCTTCTTTCTCTTCCTAGGACCTATTTGTAATAAGACAGTTACCAATAAATAAGCAGAATTTCACAAACCATAGTTTTATTGACAGCCAGTATCTGCTACTTCTGTGCCTCAGATAAACATTTCCAGGAAATATTAATCATTTGACTTTGCTGTCAATGCCAAGTGGTCATCATTTAGAAGAAACCCAGGCCAGAACAATAGCCTCTGAGGGTAACATAACACTTAACTATATGCTTTGTATACTTAAAAGTTGATTTTAAATTTTAAAATTTAAAATACTGAGCACTAACATACCACTACATATGGATTTATTTCCCATGCTTCAGCTACCTCATTACAGCAAGAAATTTAAATGGTTTCAAGTACTATAAAGGGGAAAGTTTCTTTAAATCCTACTGATCAGCTTTTCAGGTAATGGGTTATGTCTCTTTCTTTAGAAGAAGAAAAAAAATTAATTAGTTGGAAGGGCTCAATATAGAAAATGCTTCATTAACAACAATTAGAGTCAACACTAAAAGAAAAAGGAATTTGAGTTTCCGTGTGTGTGTGTGTGTGTGTGTGTGTGTGTGTGTGTGTGTATGGATGTATGAAGAAAAGAAAAGAATTCCAATTCATAGGAATTTAGATAAAAAAGAAAACCGCAGGTGGGTATTTGCTCAGACTGCTTCAGTAGCTTCAAGGTTACAAAATTAATGAGGGAAGGGAATTGCTCAGTTTCAGATGAGAGAACAGGAAGCCGTGGCCTGAAGCTATGGAAGGAAAGCTCAGATAGCTGTTAGGAAACATAGTGAGTTAGAAAGAACATTTAGCAGTGAAGCATACACCCAGCCAAGCAACTGTGAGGCAACACCAGCGAAGACATTGCATAATCAGTGAGCAAAGATTATATAAAACACGGGCCTGGCATTACAGGGTCATCTTGCACAAGGGGCTTCTGGGCAGCTTTTGCTGAACTCACTTTTTTGTGCCTCTTGCTTTTTAAGGACGGTTAGCTGTCCCACTATGCTCAGCTGTTGATGCATGATCTCAGTTAATGATGAGGATCTAAATGACTCTGCTTTACAGAGGAAATAAATGGAGAGAGAGAGATGAAGTATTCAGCTGAGGTCACGCAGAAAATAAAGGCAGAACCAGGATGTGAACACAGATTCTGTCATTTGATATCAAAGCTTATGCTTATCATTGAGTTCTACAGCTTCTGATCTTAAAGATGATAACAGAATTTTAAACATAAAAATGTGTATTCTTCAACACTACAGAACACTGGTTTGTTCTTCCCAGAGATGCCTAAATCCAGAGTCTTAAACGAAAGCACATTACAAAACAGGTTTGTGCAGCCTCATTACTTTCTAGCTTTCTATTGGGTTGGCCAAAATTTGTTCGGATTTTCCATAGATATTACGGGAAAACCCGAATTAACTTTTTTGTCAACCCAACAAGTTGTACCCACAGGCAAGTAACAAGGGCACGGAATGTTGGGGTTTCAATCTGCTTCTTCCCATGTTCCCAGTCTACTTTTACTCTTTTCTGGACTTTACAAATGCTATTATTACCAAGACAGCTCTACTAGGCAAGGGTCATGCCTAATGCCTTCATGGAGTTCTCAGATACTACTGGTGCTAACAAGAATATGCATTCTGCAGTAAGGCTCAGGCACTTGGCATCTTTGGGGAATTTTAAAATTAATTTTTATTGGAGTACAGTTGCTTTACAAGTGTCTGCTGCACAGCAAAGTCAATCAGCTATATGTATAAGTATATCTCCTATTTTGCATTTCCTTCCCATTTAGGTCATCACAGAGCATTGAGAAATTGCCTGTGCTAGACAATAGGTTCTCATTAGTCGTCTATTTTATACACAGCAGTGTATATCTGTTAATCCCAATCTCCCAATTTATCCCGCCCTCCTTCTCCCCTTGGTATCCATATGTCTACTCTCTATATCTGTGTCTTTATTTCTGCTTTGCAAATAAGTTTATCTGAATCATTTTTCTAGATTCCACATATAAGATATATTATATGATATTTGTTTTTCTCTTTCTGACTTCACTGTGTGACAATCTCTAGGTTCATCCATATCTCTGTCTCTTCATACTATTCATGGGGTTCTCAAGGCAAGAATGTTGAGGTGGTTTGCCCTTCCCTTCTCCAGTGGATCACATTTTGTTAGAACTCTTCATCATGACCTGTCTGTGTTGGGTGGCCCTACATGGCATGGCTCATAGTTTCATTATATTACACAAAGCTGTAATCCAATTCTTTGGTCACCTGATGTGAAGAGCTGACTCATTTGAAAAGACCCTGATGCTGGGAAAGATTGAGGATAGGAGGAGAAGGGGATGACAGAGGATGAGATGGTTGGATGGCATCATTGACTCAATAGACATGTGTTTGAGCAAACTCAGGGAGACAGTGAAGGACAGGGAAGCCTGGCATGCTGTAGTCCATGGGGTCACAAAGAGTCAGACATGAACAACAGTAGCAGTGTTTCTCTGCAAATGGCACAATTTCATCCCATTTTATGGCTAAGTAATATTCTATTGTATATATGCACTACATCTTTATCCACTCCTCCGCTGATGGACATTTTGGTTGCTCCATCTTCTGGCTATTGTAAATAGTACTGCAATGAACACTGGGGTGCATGCATGTTTTTGAATTAATAGTTTTCTCCAGGTATATGCCCAGGAGTGGAATTTCCAGGTCCTATGGTAGTTCTATTTTTAGTTTTTTAAGGAAACTCCATACTGTTCTCCACAGTGGTTGTATCAGTTTACATTCTCAGCAACAGTGTAAGAAGGTTCCCTTTTCTCTACACCCTCTCCAGCATTTATTGTTTTTAGAGTTACTGATAATGGCCATTCGGACCGGTGCGATAGTTTTGATTTGCATTTCTTTAATACTTAGTGATGCTGACCATCTTTTCATGTGTTTCTTGGCCATCTGTATATCTTCTTTGGAGAAATGTCTGTTTATGTCTTCCACCCTGCATCTGTTAACATTTCCACAAACATTTTTTTCTCATTTTAATCTCCAGCCAAGCTTAGAGAGCTTCTACTGCTCTGCTTCTGTTCTTTATTAAACCTACAGCTGAATAGAACTTACTTTCCAAATGGACACTGCAAATTTTCCTCAGAGGCAAAGTATTGGCTTAAATAGATGTGTAGATAACTTCATACTCTAGCTAATTTCATCTTCTTCCTAGAAGATTCTGCTCATGTACTTTTCCAACACAGCAATGTGGCTTGAATCCTAGTCTGAGGGAACTCCCCAGATCATAGAAAACTGATTTCCTTTCCATGGATAGTCATCCAGTCTTAGGAATGATACACTGACTTATATCTCATGTATACATCTATGTGTATATATATATCCCCCAGAGAAAAGATTCTTACATACATGAACCATACCAGTATACTGGTAAGCTGAAGGACTTGTAGAACTTATGCCAAAATAAATAATAATTTAGAACTGCCTTAAGTAGAAGAGAAAATTACACTATGGTGGTCTCTATTCAATATCCTGTTAGATGAGCAAATGTAACATTTAAATATATTATGCCTATAGGTTTAGGTTTAGTCACTCAGTCGAGTCTGACTCTTGTGACTGCATGGTCTATAGGCTCCTATGTCCATGGGATTCTCCAAGGCAAGAATACTGGAGTGGTTTGCCATTTACTTCTCCAATATTATGTCTATAGCATCCTGCTGCTGCTGCTGCTAAGTCGCTTCAGTCGTATCCGACTCTGTGCGACCCCATAGACGGCAGCCCACCAGCTCTCCATCTCTAGGATTCTCCAGGCAAGAACACTGGAGTGGGATGCCATTTCCTTCTCCAATGAATGAAAGCGAAAAGTGAAAGTGAAGTCGCTCAGTCATGTCCGACTCTTAGCGACCCCAAGGACTGCAGCCTACCAGGCCCCTCCGTCCATGGGATTTTCCAGGCAAGAGTACTGGAGTGGGTTGCCATCGCCTTTTCCGCTATCAGATCAGATCAGATCAGATCAGTCGCTCAGTCATGTCTGACTCTTTGCAACCCCATGAATCACAGCACGCCAGGCCTCCATGTCCATCACCAACTCCTGGAGTTTACTTAGACTCACGTCCATCGAGTCAGTGATGCCATCCAGCCATCTCATCCTCTGGTGTCCCCTTCTCCTCCTGCCCCCAATCCCTCCCAGCATCAGAGTCTTTTCCAATGAGTCAACTCTTCGCATGAGGGGGCCAAAGTACTGGAGTTTCAGCTTTAGCATCATTCCTTCCAAAGAAATCCCAGGGCTGATCTCCTTCAGAATGGACTGGTTGGATCTCCTTGCAGTCCAAGGGACTCTCAAGAGTCTTCTCCAACACCACAGTTCAAAAGCATCAATTCTTCGGTGCTCAGCCTTCTTCACAGTCCAACTCTCACATCCATACATGACCACTGGAAAAACCATAGCCTTGACTAGTGATAGCATCCTACTAATCTCCAATTTCCTCAGTATTGCCATAGTCACCTCTTACTCTATGACAATGCTTCATTTCAAACCAGAACATATAGTTAAGCTCAGAATTTGTCCTAAGTTATTTTATTAAGCTGATTATAAGCAGAGGCTAGAAAGTCTTCAGTTCACACTTAATTGAAACCTTGGGAAAAAACCTTAGCATCATTTGAGAAAACTGAGCCTAAGACTCACTTATTATGACCAGTATATTCATTTTATGCAACACATGAATAAGTAGGTTGGCAATGAGAGAGTCAATTCCTAGGTAGGTTGATAAGAAGTCCAGGGTCATGAAAGAGGAAAAGGGGTCTGGAGTCCTCAAGAAGGATTAAAGGGGTCAGGGGCTCTCAAGGAGAAAAGGACATTTTTCTACATTTCTTTGTCTTAGTCAATGTAACAATGTATCTTGCTCAAGGACATGTTTCTCCTTAATAAGAACATTCTGAATAATCCTGTCATCTTAAAATGTATATTATGGGAGTGGGTCTGGTAAGATCTTTCTATTGCTGCTACTGCTAAGTCACTTCACTCGTGTCCGGACTCTGTGCGGCCCTGTAGACGGGAGCCCACCAGGCTCCCCCATCCCTGGGATTCTCCAGGCAAGAACACTGGAGTGGGTTGCCATTTCCTTCTCCAATGAATTAAAGTGAAAAGTGAAAGTGAAGTCGCTCAGTCGTGTCCGACCCTCAGCGACCCCATGGACTGCAGCCTTCCAGGCTCCTCCATCCATGGGATTTTCCAGGCAAGAGTACTGGAGTGGGGTGCCATTGCCTTCTCCGCTAGTCTTGATCTTATTAATTTAAGATGTATGTTGTGGGAGTGGGTCTGAAAAAAGTATATAAGGCCTGGATAAGACTAGCTGGGTGGCCTTCTCTGCTCCCCTTCTGATGTCTATGTCAGAGGCTTTCTCTGACCCTCTTCTTACTTTAATAAAACTCTGATACTAAAAGTTCTTGAGTGATCAAGCCTGGTCCCTGGTCCCAAAGCTAAATCTTATTCTTCGGTGATCATGAATCCGACATCGTTCATCTTAAGCTATCAGCATTAGACCTGATGCTATCAATCAAGCTGCTTTAGTAAACTGTGTATTTGAAATAAAATACTTTTATGTGGGCAACTGAGGTTTTTTCAGGGCATTAGCTACTCTGAGGCAAATTTCAAGTTCTAGAGCATGATATGGCAGAAGCCACTGTTCTAGGAAAGGAAATTTACTCAGTGTATTTAGTTCTCAGTTTATTTTACTCATGTTGTATATTACTGCATAAGCCAAGAATGGATATAGATGATAAATACAGAAAAAATATAGATACAGGTATAAATTATTTTCTCAAGTTACGGAGATATTAAACAATACATATTGGCAAATTGTTTCTAACAGATACAGGAATGAACCTAGACATAATATATTAATTTAATAAATAGTTTGTGTAAGCAGAGTTTATTTTTCTACCTCAAAAGTGTAGAAAGTATCAGATAAGAAGATAATCAGATAAGTAGAAAAGTATCAGATTAGCCTGCTTTCTGACAAGGATACTTACTATTCCATATTTATCAGCATGGTGCTGGTGGTTTTTCACAGGAGAGAGACTGGAAAATTATTTCCACTGAATATGGAAATCGTGAATTCCCTCAAATAACATGCCAAATTTGTTTTCACACATTGTTTCACTTTAAACACCAGTGTAAGAACAAATAAATTCAAATAAGAAAGGAGATGCCATGCTCCTCCTTTGTGAAGATTCCTGATCAGATCTGCAGTTGTTACAAAATGACAGCTTAGAGATGTGCAGTTACAGCTGTGCTTCTTCCTAAATGCTGCTAGTAATCAGGTTGGCTTGCAGGAGGCATTCTTAGAAGGGCAACATTAGGACACGACCTCCTCAATGCAAGCATTGGGGTAAAAGAAAAGGGAGGAAATGTAGTGGGGACCACATGGCCCTTCGTCTTCTAGGAACTGCCAGGCTTTCCTCGACCCTTAATCACTGAAGCTCAGTGGTGAGCGGGAGAAAAAAGAACCTGTGGTTCAAGGAAGGAGTGGGCGATGCCAAGGAAGGCAGGGGTGTTATCAAATGAGCTCTTGATGAAGAAACACGATGTTCACAACTGGATACTCACAGGGTCTGCAAGAAGCAGGAAGATGGCCACCAGCAGAGCAGGTCTGAGTGATGTCTACAGAAAAGCACTGACGTTTATCTCAGTTATTCATCTCTACGGTAACTCCATGCATTTGTGCGTTAAGAACTGAACACACATAAAGAATCTTCATTGTGAAATTCAGCTTTATTCTAATTCCCAAATGGCTCCAGGGACACATGCAACACAGAAAACACCAACTAAAAAAAATCCCTGTTGTGATTAAATAAAGACACGTATCTCACTTCCTTGAACAAAGCCAGTTATGACTGAAACAGGTACTTATCTTTAGCATTTAATAACTCAATGTCTAGATACTCCTGACATGGATCAAGACCAGACAGAATTCTCTAGGGTCACAAGGATACCTTGGACTTGAAAGGCATCAAACATTTTCATTCTCCCTCAAAATTCTCCTCCTATCTGAAAATTCCATCCTATCTGAAATACGGAAACAAACATGCTCAGATACCTCGAACCTCCCACCTGTTCCTTTTTCCAACTCTCACGTCTCTACATCTGTTCCATCAACACATTCTTCAAACAGATTCTGAATCCATTCAGTTCTATCTCTCTCTGTGACTATCATTCTACTCCAAGTTACTACTTCCCTGCTACACTGAAACAGTATCTTAGCTGGTGTTTCTGCTTCCAACCTTGTCCCCAACAATCCATGTTCTATATACACTAACTACATATACATGTGTTCACATACACACACACTATATATAAGTAGCTTCAAATGGTGGCTGCTAAAACTCTTTACTATGGTCTATAAGTTCCCTTGGAGAAGGCAATGGCACCCCACTCCAGTACTCTTGCCTGGAAAATCCCATGGACAGAGGAGCCTGTTAGGCTGCAGTCCATGGGGTTGCTAAGAGTCAGACATGACTGAGCGACTTCACTTTCACTTTTCACTTTCATGCATTGGAGAAGGAAATGGCAACCCACTCCAGTGTTCTTGCCTGGAGAATCCCAGGGACGGGGGAGCCTGGTGGGCTGTCATCTCTGGGCTCGCACAGAGTTGGACATGACTGAAGCAACTTAGCAGCATAAGTTCCCTTATGACCTACCTCAACTGTCCCTGGTAACTTCATCCACTCTCCCTTCCCTCGCCATGCTGGCCTTTTTCCTTTCCTCCTATATGTGTAGCTCATTCCCACCTCAGGACCTTGGCATTTGCTATTTCCTGCATTTGGGATTCTCTACCCCTTGAAGTTTACATGACTGGCTTCTTCCATCCTATAGGTCTTAATTCAAAAGTAACTCCTTGGGCAATGCTTTACTTGGTGGCCCAATCTGGAGGATCCATCCACCATCTGCTTTTCTCTATGATGTTGTCATATTAAATTTAAAAAAATTATTACTATTTTTATGAGCTATAGTTCACATAACATAAAATTATTATAAAGTGAACAATTTAGTAGCATTTGGTGCATTTGCAAGGTTCTGCAGCTACCTTCTAACTACTTCCAAAATATTTTCATAGCTCCAAAAGGAAATGCCACATGTATGAAGAAGTAGCTTGCCATTTCACCTGCCCCAGCCCCTGGCGATCAATAATGTATGTTCTATCTCTATGGACTGACTTTTCCTACACATTTAATATAGGAGTCATATAATATGTGACTTACTGTGTTTGGTTTATATTACTTAACATTAAGATTTTCAAAGTTCATCTACACTGTAGCATGTATCAATATTTCATTCTTTTATGGCTAAATAACATTCCATTGTGTGTGTATACCACAGTTTGTTAATCTATGCATCTGTTGATGAACATCTGGGTTGTTTTAAAATTATTTTTAAGTGTAATTTATCTGAAATTATCACACTCACTTATGAATTTGCTTGCTTATCATTTGTATCCCTCTACCACTGGAATGCACTACCACTTCTGTGACGTCAGGGACTTGCCTGTTCATTACTCTTTGCCCAGTAAATCACTATTAAATAAATAATGGCCAAACTTACATTCTATCCAAGTTGGGGATTTATCATCCATGGATTTCCTCTGTAGCCCATCATTTATACCCTTTCTTTTCCTGCTGATACAATAAGGAAAAGTCTCTCTCTGTAGAGCTTCAGCCTTCACTGCCAGAATCTATACCAACTTCAGTATTTCTAGATAATTTGTATGTTTCCCAAACTTTTCTGATCATAAAATTCACCTGGCTGAATATTAAAAATACTCTTCTCCTCTGAATATTGATTCAGTAGGTTTGGAGCACCTAAGTCTATAGTAAATGCTTACGGCCATTGTCATGATCATGGAACATTCCAGGATATGCTTACGATCATGCACATTTGGGAACATTAGCTTACAGCAGCAATTTTCAACCACATTTTGCGTAGAATTATGTGAAGAGCTTTTAAAAAGTATCAATGCCTTGGTCCAAACCCTAGATATTCTAATTCAATCTGGGGGAAAGGCTGAGCTGCTGCTCCTGCTGCTAAATTGCTTCAGTCGTGTCTGACTCTGTGCGACCCCATAGACGGCAGCCCACCAGGCTCCCCCGTCCCTGGGATTCTCCAGGCAAGAACACTGGAGTGGGTTGCCATTTCCTTCTTCAATGCATGAAAGTGAAAGTGAAGTCACTCAGTCATGTCCGACTCTTAGCGACCCCATGGACTGCAGCCTACCAGGCTCCTCCGTCCATGGGATTTTCCAGGCAAGAGTACTGGAGTGGGGTGCCATTGCCTTCTCCGAAAGGCTGAGCACTGGGATTTAAAAAAATCTTTCCAAGAGGTTCTAATGGACAGGCAAATTCAAGTACTGCTGGTTTACAGCACTGGTTCTCTGCTTGTCTGTTCACTGGCATCACCCGGGGAAATTTTTAAAGTCCTGAGTTTCCAAGGTCTCGACCCAGACAAGTTAAATCAGAAAACCTGGGAGTGACATAAGTGACATTCTTAAAAAGTTTTTTAGAAAGCTTTTTACTTTTAAGTAATTGTAGATTTACAAAAAAGTTGTGACAATGGTACAAAAGATTACCATATAGCCTTCACCCGGCTGTCTCTAACATTAACATCTTATATAATCACAGTATAACTATCAAGATCAGAAAATTAACACTGATAGAATATTTTAGCTAATCTATGTCTTTTGCAAATATTACCAGCCTGGTTCAGAGGACTCTGCATTAGGTCATGAAAATAAAGGTGAAATTCAGGCTTCCCTGGTAGCTCAGTGGTGAAGAATCCACCTGCCAGTGCAGGGGACATGGATGGGTTCAATCCCTAATCCAGGAAGATTCCACTAGCCCAGGGAGCAACTAAGCCTGTGCACCACAAGCACTGAGTCTCAACTACCGAGCCCACATGCCACAACTACTGAAGCGCACGCACCCTAGAGACCGTGCTCTGGAACAAGAGAAGCCAACGCAATACAAAGCCCATACACCGCAACCAGAGAGTAGCCCCAGCTCGCCACAACTAGAGAAAGTCTGTGCAGCAACAAGGACCTAGCACAGCCAAAAATAAATAAACAAGTCTTTAAAAGGTGAAACTCATGTAATGTTAACCATATGAAGCATGCCAGCCAAGCATTTCACAGAATGCCACTCAACTGGATCGGCCTGGTGTTTTCTCATGATTTGTCTGGGTTATACCCTTTCCGGAAGCATCCCACACAGGTGACACCGTAGCTCATCTTAATACATCATACTGAGTGTATGGGCTATTAATACGACTTACTATGAGTATGAGTACATTTAAAAACTCCCCAGGTGATTCCAATATGCACTGGAGTTTGAGACCCATTAATACAGAAGAGATCATAGTGTCTCCAGAGTCTATGGTAAGTTGATAGATTCTGGGATTTGAATATTACAGAGAGGAAAATAAGAAAAACATTCTGGGATAATGAAAACTGATGATAGAATATAAATGGAAATATAAATATTATAAATATGAATAACTGACACCTAGGCCTAAAATTTTTTATTGAGTGTTCCCTACACATCAGGCATTGGGACACAAAAATATATAGGACATAAACTTGGCCCTCAGGGAACTTAAGGTAATGGGGAAGAAAATATCTTTATAATGAAACATCAAATGCTAATACAGAGGTATTATGATGGCTTTCTGGAAGTGATGTTACCTTAACCAATCTTAAAAGAAGAGGCAAAAGTTAAGTGAAGAAAAGTGAGGATAATAATAGCTTTAGGCAAATGAGGCAATTCTTTATGAATAAAGAATTGTAGGCAAGAACAACAAATTACATAGGTCGGGGGTGGAGGAGACTATATACATTTTACCCTTTATATAGTATAAACATATATATATATATATATATGTAAGAAAAGAAAATATATAAGAAAAATAAGATATATATAAGAAAAATATAAATTTATATATATAAGAAAATGATTATATATAAGATATAAGAAAAATAAAATAAGAAAAATTGCAGCAGAACAAAATAGCATTACAAGTTTAGCTTGGATTGTGTCTTTTAATACAAAAGACTTTAGGGTTATTTTTCTCTAAATAAGAATACATTTTTAATTATACTTATGAACAGTTTTTCTCCCCTTGGGTTTAGAAACATTTTCTTTCCCAAGATGCCAGTAAATCTTTATAAAACACTAACTACACACCCAGTATACTGATCGGTGCCAAGGGACAATTAAGAGGAGAATAAAATGGAGTCTTTGATACCCAGGTTGCTACCATTTATTGGGAGAGACAAGTTCAAATGACCCACCACCCATGTCCACAGTCAGGTTTACAGAAACCATGTGGAACTAAAAAAATTGAGAACCCATCAATGTCACCACTGTTAAGAGACATGAAATATTCATACTAATGAACTTAGCACATTTCAAATGAATTTCACACCTGAAAACCTAAAGTTAAATATAGTCTCTGTTATCTTCATGCCATGGAAAAATTATATATTCTATTTTTCACAAATGCAAGAGTCACTGAATCTTCTCTCAGGAAGATACAGAGAATAAGCAGAGTTACAACGCATTTTTACTTTCTGGTCTTTCACAAATATATCTGGCCAATTAGCCCCTAAGTTGACAGAATGCTATCAGCTGAGTGGTAAAGAATCCACCTGCCAATTCTGGAGACTCAGGTTTGATGCCTGGGTCAGGAAGATCCCTGGAAAAGGAAATGGCAACCGACTCCAGTATTCCTGCCAGGGAAATCCCAAGGACAAAGAAACGTGGTGGGCCACAGTGCACAGAATCACAAGAAGACTTTGACACAACTTGGCAGCGAAACAACATGTATCAAGAAGGCTTAATACTGAATCTCTCTGAAGTCCCTATGGATTTTTAGGAGGCCTGAAGGCACTGACTCAACTTTGATTTTTAAATGTAGTAACAGTTTAGGCCCAAAGTCCACTGCCTAAGAATAGAGAACAGAGCTGCCCACACAGTATATTCCTATGGAACTTGAGGGACATAATCAAAATGTATTTGCTTGATAAACAGAAATGGGACTATTCAGAAGAGATTCATGAAAGAAAGCACCACGCAGTTCCTCATCTCAGGGGCAGCTCCTCCGGCATGGTTCAGCCATGCACTCTCCCTACAGACAAGCACTGAAAGGGGGCAGCTGAAAGTAAAGCTTCAGCATCTCAAATGATGTACAAATCCTCCCAGGTTTCTGAACACAAGGATTCCCCTAGTACAAATGTTTCTCCTAGAACAAAGAAATCCCTCTCCATCTCTAAGATACTGACCTCAGATGCGGCTTCAGCATTCTATTAATAAACTGAGCTGTTATCAGAAATGCAGACCAGAATTTAAGTAGCTGGCGGGCATTTCATTTTGGCCTCTAAGGGCCCCAAAGTGAAACTGATGCTAAGAAAATAACTAAGTGAAAGTCTTATATTTTTGTGCTTAAAAATACATTTAAAATGCACTCAAAAAATACAAAAATCCTTTGTACCCAAACGTGTTTGAAGAGAAGAGGACTTTAGAGTGGTTTTCCTAGGGCCCATTTCTTTCCTTAATCTTATGCTTTCATTAAATTTTGCCTAGTTCAACAAGAAATATTCCCTAATGGCAACAGTTATTGAACATGACATAGCTGGTTGTTGGTTGGATACTATATTTAATTATTTCCTAAAATAAGTATACTACTTTGGGATGAGTGAATTTTCGGATAATTTACAAAAATGTATTTTAAAATGTAATTGCTCCTGATGGTAAACTATTTGAATTCTATTACTCCAATTAAAAGCCCAAGTAAGCAAAGGTACAATAGAATGTGGCATAGAGAAGGAAAAGCTTCATTTGGGGACTGGGAGAAGGTTTCACAGGAGAGGTAGCATTTGAATTAAGTTTGAGAGCATTAATAGGTGACTAACTTACCTGAGGGTTAAAAGAGAGGATCATTCTAGGATAAAGAAACAACTGAGTGTTTAAATGTAGCGATAGCTATTTGCTGCTCTGCTTGGGCAATGTCACTGTCTTTGGCTTATCAAATGTGGTAGGCACTTGGATTCCATCCATTCATTCGTGGGTGAATGGATGAGGCTTCCTAAGTCTTTCTAACAAGAATATGGACTGCTGTCATGTTATACACATTCTGGCTTTTGTTCTCTGTCTACACTGGAACTTGAGTGTTTTGAGAGCTGTGACTACAGTATCTTTCTGCACTGGAATTCCTTCCTTAGAGAGAGAGACAGAGACAGAAAGAGAGCAGTTTGAATCTCCCATATGAGCAGTGGAACCCAGGACTAACAGCACAGGTTTCCAAGTCCCATTTCCTTAGCAGCACTGTGACTTTCGGTAGATATTTAAGCAATTTAAGCCATGGTGTTCTCATACATAGTACAGGAATAATGGCAACCTCACCCTCATTGTACAGTGCTGTTATAAGAATTAAATTAGATATCTAGGGAAAAGTTTAGTAGCATGGTGCCAGGCAAATAGGAAGAATTCAGAACCACCAGTTATTTTTTATTCAGGACGACCACACTAAGCTATGTTCTTCCCAACAAACAGCAGGAGTAACAGAACACAGGATCTCCCATGTAGACAGTGAATAGTTGACCCTTTTTCATTTATTTATATCTTTAGTGTTTATCTGAGTAATCATACTATTTGACAGACAGTAAACCCTTTACCAGTTAATCCTAAAGAAACTCAATCCTGAATATTCATTGGATACTGAAGCTGAAGCTCCAACACTTTCACCACTAGATGCAAAGGGCTGACTCATTAGAAAAGCCTGATGTTGGGAAAGATTGAAGACAGGAGGAGAAGGGGATGACAGAGGGTGAGATGGTTGGATGGCATCACTGACTTCATGGAGATGAGTTTGAGCAAGCTCTGGGAGTTGGTGATGGACAGGGAAGCCTGAGGTGCTGCAGTCAAGGGGTCGAGACAGTCAGAAGCGACTGAGTGACTGAACTGAACTGAAACATTTTACAAACATGGCATTTGTAAGAAAGAACCCTTGGGGTCATATGCAGAAATGAAACTCCAGAGTTTAAAAAAATTAGAACTTTCCCAATCATGCTCACACACGTTTCTTAATATTCATTTATTCACAAAGTCAGCAAATATTCATTGAGTGTTTCCTATGTGTCCAGCCCTGAGCAAAGTGCAGGGTAGATGATGATGAACCAAGCAGCCTTGACTCCTGACTTTCTGGAGATTATAGTCTAGAGAAGGATGAAAGCCACTTCAAAACTTCTGACGGGTTTTATAGTGGAAAAATCCAGCATGCCCCGGGAGTTCTGCAGTCTGGTCCATGACATCACCCCGCTTCATGGACCATGGGTTCCGTGCCGCAGCTCCAGTTTCCAGAGGAGAGATGGATGCCCATGGCTGAGTTTACATCGCGGCTGCATTGTTCTTCCAGGGATGACACCTTTGAGGCAGGTGTGTGCTTCAGCAGCACCCGTGACTGAGGCAGGTGTATTCTTCACTGTTGCTTTAATATATTCATGAATGTGCTAGGGTTATTTTTATGCTGTGATTCTAGTGAGGGGAAGGATTCCATGATTGGATGTTTAGACAAGTAGTTCTTTTTCTGCAGCTGGTTTTAGGCTGCCAGAAAATGGTGCATCTTAAAAACATTCACAGACTACATCACCTCTGAATCCCAAATATTTTGAGAACTCTAAAAATCACGTCCAACTCTCTCCATATTAATAGAAGATGACAA
This sequence comes from Bos mutus, assembly GCF_027580195.1. Taxonomy (NCBI): domain Eukaryota; kingdom Metazoa; phylum Chordata; class Mammalia; order Artiodactyla; family Bovidae; genus Bos; species Bos mutus. The sequence goes on along the minus strand of NC_091630.1, from coordinate 23,944,614 downwards.
AGCAATAGGCAGTACACATCCCACAAATATATTCACTTGTCTGTTCACTGGCATCACCTGGGAAATTTTTAAAGTCCTGAGTTTCCAAGGTCTCGACCCAGACAAGTTAAATCAGAAAACCTGGGAGTGACATAAGTGACATTCTTAAAAAGTTTTTTAGAAAGCTTTTTACTTTTAAGTAATTGTAGATTTACAAAAAAGTTGTGACAATGGTACAAAAGATTACCATATAGCCTTCACCCGGCTGTCTCTAACATTAACATCTTATATAATCACAGTATAACTATCAAGATCAGAAAATTAACACTGATAGAATATTTTAGCTAATCTATGTCTTTTGCAAATATTACCAGCCTGGTTCAGAGGACTCTGCATTAGGTCATGAAAATAAAGGTGAAATTCAGGCTTCCCTGGTAGCTCAGTGGTGAAGAATCCACCTGCCAGTGCAGGGGACATGGATGGGTTCAATCCCTAATCCAGGAAGATTCCACTAGCCCAGGGAGCAACTAAGCCTGTGCACCACAAGCACTGAGTCTCAACTACCGAGCCCACATGCCACAACTACTGAAGCGCACACGCACCCTAGAGACCGTGCTCTGGAACAAGAGAAGCCAACGCAATACAAAGCCCATACACCGCAACCAGAGAGTAGCCCCAGCTCGCCACAACTAGAGAAAGTCTGTGCAGCAACAAGGACCTAGCACAGCCAAAAATAAATAAACAAGTCTTTAAAAGGTGAAACTCATGTAATGTTAACCATATGAAGCATGCCAGCCAAGCATTTCACAGAATGCCACTCAACTGGATCGGCCTGGTGTTTTCTCATGATTTGTCTGGGTTATACCCTTTCCGGAAGCATCCCACACAGGTGACACCGTAGCTCATCTTAATACATCATACTGAGTGTATGGGCTATTAATACGACTTACTATGAGTACATTTAAAAACTCCCCAGGTGATTCCAATATGCACTGGAGTTTGAGACCCATTAATACAGAAGAGATCATAGTGTCTCCAGAGTCTATGGTAAGTTGATAGATTCTGGGATTTGAATATTACAGAGAGGAAAATAAGAAAAACATTCTGGGATAATGAAAACTGATGATAGAATATAAATGGAAATATAAATATTATAAATATGAATAACTGACACCTAGGCCTAAAATTTTTTATTGAGTGTTCCTACACATCAGGCATTGGGACACAAAAATATATAGGACATAAACTTGGCCCTCAGGGAACTTAAGGTAATGGGGAAGAAAATATCTTTATAATGAAACATCAAATGCTAATACAGAGGTATTATGATGGCTTTCTGGAAGTGATGTTACCTTAACCGAATCTTAAAAGAAGAGGCAAAAGTTAAGTGAAGAAAAGTGAGGATAATAGCCTTTAGGCAAATGAGGCAATTCTTTATGAATAAAGAATTGTAGGCAAGAACAGCAAATTACATAGGTCGGGGGTGGAGGAGACTATATACATTTTACCCTTTATATAGTATAAACATATATATATATATATATATGTAAGAAAAGAAAATATATAAGAAAAATAAGATATATATAAGAAAAATATAAATTTATATATATAAGAAAATGATTATATATAAGATATAAGAAAAATAAAATAAGAAAAATTGCAGCAGAACAAAATAGCATTACAAGTTTAGCTTGGATTGTGTCTTTTAATACAAAAGACTTTAGGTTATTTTTCTCTAAATAAGAATACATTTTTAATTATACTTATGAACAGTTTTTTCCCTTGGGTTTAGAAACATTTTCTTTCCCAAGATGCCAGTAAATCTTTATAAAAACACTAACTACACACCCAGTATACTGATCGGTGCCAAGGGACAATTAAGAGGAGAATAAATGGAGTCTTTGATACCCAGGTTGCTACCATTTATTGGGAGAGACAAGTTCAAATGACCCACCACCCATGTCCACAGTCAGGTTTACAGAAACCATGTGGAACTAAAAAAATTGAGAACCCATCAATGTCACCACTGTTAAGAGACATGAAATATTCATACTAATGAACTTAGCACATTTCAAATGAATTTCACACCTGAAAACCTAAAAAGTTAAATATAGTCTCTGTTATCTTCATGCCATGGAAAAATTATATATTCTATTTTTCACAAATGCAAGAGTCACTGAATCTTCTCTCAGGAAGATACAGAGAATAAGCAGAGTTACAACGCATTTTTACTTTCTGGTCTTTCACAAATATATCTGGCCAATTAGCCCCTAAGTTGACAGAATGCTATCAGCTGAGTGGTAAAGAATCCACCTGCCAATTCTGGAGACTCAGGTTTGATGCCTGGGTCAGGAAGATCCCTGGAAAAGGAAATGGCAACCGACTCCAGTATTCCTGCCAGGGAAATCCCAAGGACAAAGAAACGTGGTGGGCCACAGTGCACAGAATCACAAGAAGACTTTGACACAACTTGGCAGCGAAACAACATGTATCAAGAAGGCTTAATACTGAATCTCTCTGAAGTCCCTATGGATTTTTAGGAGGCCTGAAGGCACTGACTCAACTTTGATTTTTAAATGTAGTAACAGTTTAGGCCCAAAGTCCACTGCCTAAGAATAGAGAACAGAGCTGCCCACACAGTATATTCCTATGGAACTTGAGGGACATAATCAAAATGTATTTGCTTGATAAACAGAAATGGGACTATTCAGAAGAGATTCATGAAAGAAAGCACCACGCAGTTCCTCATCTCAGGGGCAGCTCCTCCGGCATGGTTCAGCCATGCACTCTCCCTACAGACAAGCACTGAAAGGGGGCAGCTGAAAGTAAAGCTTCAGCATCTCAAATGATGTACAAATCCTCCCAGGTTTCTGAACACAAGGATTCCCCTAGTACAAATGTTTCTCCTAGAACAAAGAAATCCCTCTCCATCTCTAAGATACTGACCTCAGATGCGGCTTCAGCATTCTATTAATAAACTGAGCTGTTATCAGAAATGCAGACCAGAATTTAAGTAGCTGGCGGGCATTTCATTTTGGCCTCTAAGGGCCCCAAAGTGAAACTGATGCTAAGAAAATAACTAAGTGAAAGTCTTATATTTTTGTGCTTAAAAATACATTTAAAATGCACTCAAAAAATACAAAAATCCTTTGTACCCAAACGTGTTTGAAGAGAAGAGGACTTTAGAGTGGTTTTCCTAGGGCCCATTTCTTTCCTTAATCTTATGCTTTCATTAAATTTTGCCTAGTTCAACAAGAAATATTCCCTAATGGCAACAGTTATTGAACATGACATAGCTGGTTGTTGGTTGGATACTATATTTAATTATTTCCTAAAATAAGTATACTACTTTGGGATGAGTGAATTTTCCGGATAATTTACAAAAATGTATTTTAAAATGTAATTGCTCCTGATGGTAAACTATTTGAATTCTATTACTCCAATTAAAAGCCCAAGTAAGCAAAGGTACAATAGAATGTGGCCGCAGAGAAGGAAAAGCTTCATTTGGGGACTGGGAGAAGGTTTCACAGGAGAGGTAGCATTTGAATTAAGTTTGAGAGCATTAATAGGTGACTAACTTACCTGAGGGTTAAAAGAGAGGATCATTCTAGGATAAAGAAACAACTGAGTGTTTAAATGTAGCGATAGCTATTTGCTGCTCTGCTTGGGCAATGTCACTGTCTTTGGCTTATCAAATGTGGTAGGCACTTGGATTCCATCCATTCATTCGTGGGTGAATGGATGAGGCTTCCTAAGTCTTTCTAACAAGAATATGGACTGCTGTCATGTTATACACATTCTGGCTTTTGTTCTCTGTCTACACTGGAACTTGAGTGTTTTGAGAGCTGTGACTACAGTAGTATCTTTCTGCACTGGAATTCCTTCCTTAGAGAGAGAGACAGAGACAGAAAGAGAGCAGTTTGAATCTCCCATATGAGCAGTGGAACCCAGGACTAACAGCACAGGTTTCCAAGTCCCATTTCCTTAGCAGCACTGTGACTTTCGGTAGATATTTAAGCAATTTAAGCCATGGTGTTCTCATACATAGTACAGGAATAATGGCAACCTCACCCTCATTGTACAGTGCTGTTATAAGAATTAAATTAGATATCTAGGGAAAAGTTTAGTAGCATGGTGCCAGGCAAATAGGAAGAATTCAGAACCACCAGTTATTTTTTATTCAGGACGACCACACTAAGCTATGTTCTTCCCAACAAACAGCAGGAGTAACAGAACACAGGATCTCCCATGTAGACAGTGAATAGTTGACCCTTTTTCATTTATTTATATCTTTAGTGTTTATCTGAGTAATCATACTATTTGACAGACAGTAAACCCTTTACCAGTTAATCCTAAAGAAACTCAATCCTGAATATTCATTGGATACTGAAGCTGAAGCTCCAACACTTTCACCACTAGATGCAAAGGGCTGACTCATTAGAAAAGCCCTGATGTTGGGAAAGATTGAAGACAGGAGGAGAAGGGGATGACAGAGGGTGAGATGGTTGGATGGCATCACTGACTCCATGGAGATGAGTTTGAGCAAGCTCTGGGAGTTGGTGATGGACAGGGAAGCCTGAGGTGCTGCAGTCCAAGGGGTCGCAGACAGTCAGAAGCGACTGAGTGACTGAACTGAACTGAAACATTTTACAAACATGGCATTTGTAAGAAAGAACCCTTGGGGTCATATGCAGAAATGAAACTCCAGAGTTTAAAAAAATTAGAACTTTCCCAATCATGCTCACACACGTTTCTTAATATTCATTTATTCACAAAGTCAGCAAATATTCATTGAGTGTTTCCTATGTGTCCAGCCCTGAGCAAAGTGCAGGGTAGATGATGATGAACCAAGCAGCCTTGACTCCTGACTTTCTGGAGATTATAGTCTAGAGAAGGATGAAAGCCACTTCAAAACTTCTGACGGGTTTTATAGTGGAAAAATCCAGCATGCCCCGGGAGTTCTGCAGTCTGGTCCATGACATCACCCCGCTTCATGGACCATGGGTTCCGTGCCGCAGCTCCAGTTTCCAGAGGAGAGATGGATGCCCATGGCTGAGTTTACATCGCGGCTGCATTGTTCTTCCAGGGATGACACCTTTGAGGCAGGTGTGTGCTTCAGCAGCACCCGTGACTGAGGCAGGTGTATTCTTCACTGTTGCTTTAATATATTCATGAATGTGCTAGGGTTATTTTTATGCTGTGATTCTAGTGAGGGGGAAGGATTCCATGATTGGATGTTTAGACAAGTAGTTCTTTTTCTGCAGCTGGTTTTAGGCTGCCAGAAAATGGTGCATCTTAAAAAACATTCACAGACTACATCACCTCTGAATCCCCAAATATTTTGAGAACTCTAAAAATCACGTCCAACTCTCTCCATATTAATAGAAGATGACAAAGCAATAGGCAGTACACATCCCACAAATATATTCAGCTCTCTTTTACACGCAGCAATTTCCTGAACACTACTTCGAGGCCCCAAATACACAGCACACTAATAAATTAAAACCCCTTAGCTGGTTATCAGTTCATTGTTGAGACCACAGTGTATATTACTTTTTAATTCACCATTCTTTGCTGGTTTGTGGGGAAAGTATTATTTGTTCATGTTCCTCATTCAGTTTTTTATATAAAAAATTTAAGCACTTAACAGGGCTTCTACCCTCTTAGCAAAACTTCAAGTGTACTATATAGTACTATTACCTACAGGCACATTTTTTTAGTTATTTCCTCCACAGTCTTGTAATTTTCCTGCTCTCTCTTTTTTATATGAGAGATTAGAAGATGTTTAGCCATAAAGCAGGAGGGAGACAAAGGTGAAATTAAAATGCAAAGTTGCTGGTCAGTCCCTATTTGTGTCCACTTGTGTAGCCAGAGGAACATGATGCTTGGTCGGAGAAGCAGTGGACCAGGAGCCTGGAAACAAGATAAGTAGCCCCTTAATCTGGGGTGAGTCCTGTGAGTTCTCTGACTCAGGTTTGCTTATGGCAAAATGAGTGAGTCAAATCACAGAACTGCTAAGATAAAAATGAATGATTCATACCACTTCATATCCACTAGGATGCCTATAAAAAAAAAAACAACAACATGAAAACAAGTGTTGGCAGACAATGTAGAGAAATCAGAACTCATGTGCATTGCTGGTAGGAGTATAAGACTGTATGCTGCTGCTGCTGCTAAGTCACTTCAGTCATGTCCGACTCTGTGCGACCCCAGAGACGGCAGCCCACCAGGCTCCCCCGTCGCTGGGATTCTCCAGGCAAGAACACTGGAGTGGGTTGCCATTTCCTTCTCCAATGCGTGAAAGTGAAAAGTGAAAGAGAAGTCGCTTAGTCATTTCCGTCTCTTCGCGACCTCATGGTCTGCAGCCCACCAGGCTCCTCCATCCATGGGATTTTCCAGGCAAGAGTACTGGAGTGGGGTGCCATTGCCTTCTCCGGTAAGACTGTAAACTTGCTATGAAAAAACAGTATGGTGTTTCCTCAAAAAATTAAAAATAGAATTATCATATGACCCAGCAAGTTCACTGCTGAGTACATACTTAAAAGAACTGAAGACAGGAACAAAGACAGTTGTACATATGTGATTATAGCAGCATTATGCCCAATAGCTAAAAGGTGGAAGCAACCCACTGTCCATCGACGGATGAATTGATGAACAAAAAGTGGTAAATGCATATATTAAAATATCATTCAGTCCTAAAAAGGAAGGAGATTGTGACAAATTTTGCAGCATGGCTAAATCTTGAAGATGTTTTGCTAAATGAAGTAAGCCAGTCACGAAAGGTACTTACATGAGGCACCTAGAGTTGTCAAATTCAGAGACAGAAAATTGAATGATGGCTGTTAGGGGATGGGGCAAGCTGGGAACAGGGACTTATTGTTTAATTAGTGCAGAGTTATAGTTTTTCAATATGCAAAGTGTTCTGGAGATGAATGGGTTGATGGTAGCACACTCTAGGATGTACTTAATGTCACTGAGTTGTACACTTAAAAAAGATTAAAATGGTAATTTTTTTTTGTTATGGGCATTTTGCCACAATTTTTTTTTTTTTTAAATAAGTATACTTTACAACCACTGTGCTAGAGCCTGGGAATGCAATGATAAAAGTCTCAAAGAGGACTGTTTAACAAAGAGTGCTAAGTTAATAGACGTTCACAATAAAAGCTAAGCCTGTCCTGCTGTGGAAATATGTAAGAGGGGGATTACCAGAAACAGCAGAAAGCAGAAGAGAAATGGCTTTGGTAAGTCAGGGTGTGTTCAGTGCACTGGTGAAGACGTGCACAGGCCTTTGGATAGAGAGATAACCCACAAAAATGACACAAAAAACTCAATACCTATCCTGCTGAAATGTAAAGTGTGATGGATTTAACACTTTTCTTTCACATGAACAACTGTAACAGCATCATTCAATAAAATTTCCTTCCTTTACCGCCTGCTTTGTGATGCTACCTTTCAAAACTAAAATTTTTAATGTAAATTAAGTCAGTGTGAGGCCATTTACTCTGTTCCTACTGGCCTGTTTGTTAGATAAATATGTTGGTGTACCACTGTCTCGATTATTATAGGTTTAAGGGATGCTTTAGTATCTGGCTGCTGCTGCTGCTACTAAGTCGCTTCAGTCGTGTCTGACTGTGCGATCCCATAGATGGCAGCCCACCAGGCTCCTCTGTCCCTGGGATTCTCCAGGCAAGAATACTGGAGTGGGTTGCCATTTCCTTCTCCAATGCGTGAAAGTGAAGTCGCTCAGTCGTGCCCGACTCTTAGCGACCCCATGGACCAGAGCCTACCAGGCTCCTCCATCCATGGGATTTTCCAGGCAAGAGTACTGGAGTGGGGTGCCATGGCAGGACAACATTATTTTCATTCCTTTCTTTTTATAATGTCCATACATTTCTTGCTTGCATTTTCCATAGGTTTTTGCTGCCCACCACAAAAGGAACCTCTAAACTGCATTTGCTAGCTTGTTTCTGATGATTATCAATTTTTGTATAAATACATTGTTTTGCTAGTTAAATGAAGTCTTTTGTTCAAATAACTTCTCAGTTGAATGTCTTGATTTTATCAGGTAAACAAATTATCTAAAACAATAATTTTTCCTCCCTTTCGGTAGCTGTTTCTAACTTCTATTTTGTAGTATACTGAATTGTCTAGACGAGTGCTCCTCAACCAGAGAGGACTTTCTTCCCAGGGAACATCTGACAGTTGTCTGGTGACATTTTTGGTTGTCTCACTGGGGGTTGTGTTACTAGTTTCTAGTGAGTAGAGGCTAGGGGTGCTGGTAAATCAGACTTTCCCTCCATTATTTTTATTTGCAGGGGAATACAGAACACTTTCACATTCTTTTGTGCTAGTCAAAAAGACTCTGACACCCCAGGAAGAGCAGCTTTCTTTTGTCAGAGGCTCCTTCTACCAGTAAATGTATCAACATGTGCTTAACTGCTCTCATCAACTGAAAAAAGTCAGATACATCTAAAGGAACACTTCCATCATGGAGTTACCTTCTAGAACAAGATATAACTGAAAATATCAAAATAGGTTCCTGCTTGCTTCACCTTTTAATATGATCAGAGTTGCTAGCAAAAATGCTCAGAAAAGGCAGCAAAGGAAAGCTGATTTTGCCAATATTGTTGGTTGCTAGGTAACGTCCTTATTACACATATCTGTCTCCCGTTGGATTATACACTTTGACAATCTTGTAAATGGAAGTAAAAAAATTGTCCTCTCTACAATTAAGAGTCAGGATAAGAAAGGATATGTTAGCATTCAGAATGGTAACTCACTCAACATTACTCAAGCTAGCCCTTACAAGAGAATACACAATTCCATCTAAGACTTATATGAACTGACCAGTGTTCTCTTTATTATAGAGATATCAATACAGTCCCATCCCTGACCTTTTAGATACAATGACCCAAGGGGCTTGAAGACTAAAAACTACATTTTTCTATATCCTCCTGTTAGTAAGCTTTCCATTTAGAGTCCATCAATGAGAGGTATTCATAAAGACTTGAAAAGGAGAAGATAAGAAGACTTTATTTTTCTTCCTTAGTGGCAAAGGTAGATTTATGGGTGGATGGCAATGTGAGCTTTTCAGAGGCTTCTCCCATGTTTCTAAAACCATTTCGGTGCTGCACATAGCTGAGAGTTTGCTTCCTGTCAAATTGGCACTTCCAGGTTTTATTCAAAATCAGAAGTAGTTCTCTCTGACCTTCACTCCCAGCCTTTTCCATAGGCTTTGTAGGCAGTCCTATCTTGTTCAAATACCTAGAGTGGTCTTTGTTTTCCTAAGCAAACCTCAGCCAGTACTCTGTAGTATCAGCTGACCAATGAGTATCCACAGGGAGAAGTGTACCTACTTATGTCTGAAGAAATCAAATCATCTGTCTAAGAAAGACGGTAGCTTTTCATACATTTTTAAAGAAATTGTTTATGGCTAAAAATTACATAATTTCTACAGTGTTTTTTTGTCTTTTGTTTCAAGTGTATATAATGTTCAATATCTTCTCTTATGGGAATTAATCAATCTCTGACCCACATGTGGGTCCTCAAAAAAGAAAGAATCTATCAACATAACCCTGAAGAAAAACAAAGATAAACTGATTCTATCTCAGGTGGGGATGTTAAAAATAAAGGGGGAGGGGTATAAAAACAAAGGAATGACCATATGAATGGGATAGGATGACACAGCTTAAACTAATTACATCAAATTAATTTCCAGGTAGCACACTTGATCCATAAGCCATTTGAGAAGTTCTGTGAATGATGAGTGCACGCTCGTTAGACTGCATCCTTCTCCCTTCCCCCATCCTGCTCTGTTGAAGAATCCTCCAATGTCTATATTTAGAGCCAATCACTGAGGACATTGCCAAATAGCACAGACATGTAGAAAACCTCTTCTTTATGCTTAAGGTAAAAAAGAAGCTGTAAATTTCTGCAGGTGTAGCACATTCACCATCATAGTCATAAAAATGGGACTTCAGATTTGTGAATCTTAAGTCAAAAGCTAGCAGACTTACCAGCCATATCTGAAATCAATTACAGGGAGAAAAAATTTACCATCCCATATCTTCAACACTTACAGGAAGACTGTTGACATAACCTGTTTTCACTTATGAAAAAGAGCACAAACCAGAGCTTGATGGTTTGCTAAAAAAAGGGCAAATTCTCTGAGATACCAGAAGTAAGTTACACATAGTTCCATTAATTTTTTTCTCATGACCTTAGACTTGAAGCCAGTGTGAAATTTAGTTTTTTATAGTGCTATTACTTTCTGGCTATTGCTAACAGCATGATTATATTGGAAACATTTATTTAAACTGAATCTATTTATATGCAGTTATGTTACCACAGTTATATTGAAGGGAATGGGAAAAAAAAAAAAACTTTTACAGTCTAACTCACAGTGGAAATTTACTAAGACAAAATAATTTTATGATTGTATATGTGTGAATATATGAATATGTATCATTTTCTCAATAAACTTTGGCAGAACTATAGATTGGGAAGAAGAAATAAGCTGTTTTTGTGATCTTTTAAAGTTCTGAACATGAATTACATGTTTGGGAAGCTTTGCCTCCAAAACTTCCCAGAATTGCTTTATGAAGATTAACAAACTTATCTCAGGGAGGGGGAGGGGAGTATATATTTCCCCCATCAGGTGCTCCACCTGTTTACTAAACGTTTGTTTTAGGCAACTTATAGTTTTGGTTTAGGCAACTTATGGTTTTCTTGTGAACTTACTTCACTAGGATTTGAGGTTGGGTAATTTTCATAGTAATCTCCAAGTATAATCTTAGCTGCTAAACAGTCTCTCTCAAGCTAAAGAATTCTCTCCAAATGGCTTAAGGAGATCATCTGTGTACTTATTATGGTGAAATAATTTTGCTGTGTTTGTATAAGAGAGGATCATTTTATTTATTGAAGGAAATGACAGAATATAGGTTATTGCTTTATACAGGACAGACTCAAACCCTTGGTTTATTGGTTATTAACTGTGGGGATCTCAGGCAAGCTGCTTAACCTATCCGAGCCTTAACTTGCTCATTGACTAAATGCAGATAAAAAATACACAGCTCATAGTATATGCTCAAGATAATACAGAATGATATGTGTAAGAGCCAAGAGGAAATACAATAATAAGCACTGGGCCTAGATAAAATGTTGGAACCTTAGCCCCACTTGTATTATGTGTTTCTTCTCTGCACCTTTGAGACCTATTCATTCCCAGGGATCCCTCTTAGACGGCTCAGTATTTCAACCACTCAGTGTTAGTTCTTGTCCTGCTTCTTAACTCCCTGAAATGAACTGTCTCCATAGCTCATCACACCTCAGGAAACCACTTTCATGCTTCTAAGGTACTAGCCACCAATCTGCTAAATTCAGTTTTGTCAAGTGCTCACAGCAAAAAGCAAAATTATCCCCTTTTCTTCTTCACACGTGGATAAGTGATTCCCCAGAAAAAGTTTTCTCTTGGTTTTATAACTTGCGGGTGATTGGGAAGGGGCGTTGGAATCAAATCAAAACAGAAAATACTGGGGCACAGATATGGCGTTATGATAGCCCTCTAATCACGCAGCTTGCCTTGGCAACAATGAGCGAACCTTGGTTTCTTCATTTCTTTCCTGCTGTATCTCCCTTGGTAGGGATTAATGTGAAGAAAAATGGTGAAATGAACTTGTATTTCCTGTAGGAAATCAAGGAGAGCATATAGCTATGTGTGAGTTTCTGCTTGTTTTAGAGGTAAAAGGATTGGGAATAAATGATTTGTGCTGCATCCCAGGAGCACTGTTGTATCAATTTGCTTCACACCAACATAATCATCAGTCACTGATCCACTACTTACTGTATGTCTGATATATTTCTGTTTTAAAAACATGAATTATCATACTCTTGTGAGTGACTATTAAAGAGTACTTGTTAAATACTTATTGTATTTCATTGGAAATTACTAATTAAAAAAAACACATTATCTACATTTAATCCTTAGAACAGCCTATTGATGCAGACAACATCTTTTTAGAGATGTAGAAACAGAGGTTCAGAGAAATTAAGCACATAGTATTAATAAGCAGTAGAGCCGAGATGTAAATCAGATTATGTTTGGCTTTTAGCCAAGGCTTTTCCCCTCTTCTCACTGCCTCTTACTGAGGGACCTTCCTAATTGAGGGCAGTAATGCTTAAGAAGTAAAAGGAAATCATTCAGAAGTCTATTAAAGTGCAAACAAGATTTGACTGTGGCATTGCATACTCTAAAAAATGGAACAGTATAGACATTAAAATCATTTTATGCAAAAATAAAATATGAAAGTATTATTGAAAACAATAGATTAACTGTTGGGCAGAGTTCTCTTAGAATCCCTTCCGTTTGCAGTCATAATTTTATATAGTCCTTGTTATTGTTGTTGTTCAGTCACTCAATTGTGTCCAACTCTTTGCAACCCCATGGACTGCAGCATGCTAGGCCTCCCTGTCCCTTACCATCTCCCAGATTTTGCCCACATTCACGTTCATTGCACTAGTGATGCCATCCAGCCATCTCATCTTCTGACTCCCTCGTCTCCTTCTGCCCTCAATCTTTTCCAGCTTCAGAGACTTTTCCAATGAGGCATTTGTTTGCATCAGATGACCAAAATACTGGAGCTTCAGCTTCAACATCAGTCCTTCCAGTGAATATTCAGGGTTGATCTCCCTTAAGATTGACAGGTTTGATACTCTTGCTGTCCAAGGGACTTTCAAGAGTCTTCTCCAGCACCACAGTTCAAATGCATCAATTTTCCGGCATTCTGCTTTCTTTACGGTCCAGCTCTCACAACCATACATGACACTGGGAAGACCATATAGTCCTTATATTAAGCTAAAAAGTTGTAGCGGAACTTCTGCCCACTGGTTTTAGAGCTACCTTGGGGGCTATGTAAATGATGACCGATCCTTAGGGTAGAAAACAGCTACAAGGTTTCCCTGAGATGCTGATCATTCAAGCTCATATTCTCTTTTTAGCTTGCAATGTCACACTGCTGCCAATCTACTTCTAAAACTAAAATCCATGCATCTCTTTCTTATCCAAATTGTTGTTAAATCAGGTTTTCTGAAATGTACAACTGACTTTTTCAAGCAGAGAAAAGTTGACATTTAATAAGTTAATTTTAGTTTATAAGTTTATTAAATGTTAACTTTTTAATCTGGGTCAATCATTTATAGTGAACTTATCTTGTCATATTTTTATCTCAGTCAGCATTATGGCAATTTACAGCTTTTCTGTGTAGGTCAAGACAATGGGGAAATGTGAATGAGACAAAGTCCTAAATTCAGGCCTTGTGACTCAGTACTAGAAAACCACTCTCCAAGCTGACTTTTAATTACTAGTTACCCTCAAAGGTATCCTCAGAATTGCGTCATGCTTATTTCCCTCTTTGTTTAACTGACCATCACAAGGAATCTATGTCAGACGGTTCTGCTGAAATCAAGATATTTTCTCTAAGACATTTCCCTAATCCTTAAATCTGTTTAAAAAGAAAAGGTTTGACATGAGTCATTCCTGAAGAACTCACACCCAATTCCATTTCATGACATTTGAAATTAACTTACCGTTTTTTAGCAGTATGTTGAATGAACTAGCTTTGATTCCTATCAAAAAATTACTGTAATTTTATCACTTCACAATTTACTAGCACATGAAAAACACAAATGACGGAAGCTGAGTTTGAATCTACATAGACATACACTCCATAACAAATCTCAAGCTGAATCATACAATGAGTGTTCAAACACTGCCAGTATTTTGCTTTCATTGAGAAAATATGAAAAGGGTAGGTTTAGTGCTTCAGTGGGAACAATGCATTAATTATAGAGTGCTATTTCTAATACACATATGAGAAATAATATTACATGAGCAAGACTTAGTGCATAATTGTGCTGATCACCTATTTATTATTATTCCCTAGGAATCTAAAATGATTCCTGGAGTTTTATCAATTATCGTAGCAATGAGTTACAGTTGTACAGGACTTAGAGCTCATTATACAAGCAACATCTCATATGCTAAATAAGTTGATAACTTATTTAGGACTCTTTGGAGAAAGTGAAATTTAATGGAAAGAAGATAGGTTTTTTGGAGTCCGATGTGGATTTAAATCTTTGTTCTACTATTTATGAGGTGGATAACCTTGGAAAAACCATGAACCTCACATAAATGTATACATATAAGACCAAAAAAAAATCTACTATTACAAGATTTTTATGATGATTAAATTAAATGACAATGCACAGCATCCAGCAAAGATATGTGCTCATAACTATTGGGGTTTTTCTCCTTTTTCTTCCCCTTGGAGAATTCTCCCTTGGAGAATCTAGCTCCACATGCATTTTTGCATGCTTAACTTTAACTATGCTTATTACACTCAAAATACCCATTGTCTATGCTATTCAGAATTGCTGAATTTGTCAGAACTACCTGAGGTCATGAAAGAACATAGCCATTGAGAAAAGGATCCTTTCTATAAAGGATGTAATTATTATAAAGGGTGCTCCTTTTAACACAGCAGAACAATTACACTAAATAAAAGGAGTTTAGGAGACTTCAAAAAGACAAATTGTGATGAACAGTTCCAATCATGAACAGCAAAAAATCAGATCCAGCCTGAAACTTTTACACTTTCATTAACGAGCCAGATTAGTTTTTGAACAACCAGATTTAATGAAAGAATACTAAAAATGGCAGAAAGGACATGGTATAAGTAATGGAAGATGTTTTCACAGACATGTTATTTTGACCTCTATTTAGATACGTGTTATACCAAAAATCAATGTTCAAAATAATTTCATTTGAATAGAACACTAATGAAATGCAGTTAAAAATATTAAAATCCAAGGCTTAGAGGCTCAAAGCAGTTTTCTTGATGAGGAGGATATCAAATTCCCCAGTTTTTCAAGTAGGAGTTAGAATTCCAGGAGGATAAGTGACCCAGCTCCAAGACCACACATTTGATTTAGGAATAAATGTGGGAACAGTTTCAAAGCCATCTGATTTTTGAGTCCCCTCTTCCCACTGTTAGTGATTATCTGTCTGACCCTAATGTCAGGCATGGGTTTATCCCATGGGTCAGTCAACTGTACTGCTTCTGCCAATTCAACCAGGACAAGGAACTTCATTTTTCCATCATTTTTCACAGGAAATCCTATCACAGACAAAATGTCTTGATTTGTGTAAACTTTGCTGAAAGTTCAGGAGTCATGGGAAGGGGACAGGAGGAGGGAGCATTGGAAGGCCCGGTATTAGCAAAGAAAATTGGCATCTGGGTTAAAGGATGGCTGAATAAATAAAGAGCTCTGGAGACAGACAGAGATTTATCTCCCTGGAGCTCCGAATTTATATTTCAAAGGAGGCTAAAACTCTGAGCTATTTTGTTTGTTTTGCCAAGGGTTATAAAAATTTAGCCTCATGCTTGCTTTCAGGGCAAAATTGGTACTACAGACATTAAATATATCAATCATGTATCTTCCCTAAGCTAAGAATACTTATTACTGATTATTACTGATCAGTCATGACTTCCCCATTGACCTCTTTCATTTTCATTCTCCTTTTTTAATGAGACAGCCACTATTTGTTAAGAATTTACTAGTCAGATTCAATACTAAGAGCTTTATATGCATTGCTATTGTTCAGTTGCTTAGTTGTGTCCAGCTCTTTGTGACCCCATGGACTGCAGCACAACAGGCTTCTAGCGTCAGAACCCACATCATTTCTCCTGCTTTGCACTAAACTACACGATAGTGTTCCAGATAATACCCTGACTAATCAAATTCAGAAACTGCTAACATGTCTCAAACGCTCTAATCTTAACAAAACAATATTATCTATTACCACCTTAGGGAAATTACTGTATCTGATAGTATGAAAACTATGTGTATGTATGTGTGAACATTCCTACATTCTTATTCTTACTCAGAAATTTTCTAGTATGATGGGTGTCAAGGGCTTGGAGTCAAGTAGTTTGTTTCAAGAAAGGAACAAATGTCTTAATGCTAAATTTTAGTCCAGGATGATAAGTTGGGTCCAAATTCCGAGACATATTTTATATGTGTTGCCAAGTGAAGAAGCCTTCAGGATCCTTAGCCTTGCTAGTCACAGAGCAGCAGCACCTGCAGTGTTGTTACAAATGCAAAATGGTGGGCCAAACCCAGGCCTACGGAGTCAGCATCTGCATTTTTATAAGGTTCTGCAATGTATATTAAAACTTAAGAAGGGATTCTTTAGAACAGTCTTAAGGCTTTAAAGCTTTCCTTTTGGAACCCTCCTACACTGTTGGTGGGCATGTAAATTGGTACAGCCACTTGGAGAACCATCTTCCCCCAAAAAAGAAATGCAAAAAGGCAAAATGGTTATCTGAGGAGGCCTTACAAATTGCTGAGAAAAGAAGAGAAGCTAAAGGCAAAGGAGAAAAGGAAAGATATACCCATCCGAACGCAGAGTTCCAAAGAATAGCAAGGAGAGATAAGAAAGCCTTCCTTAGAGATCAATGCAAAGAAATAAAGGAAAACAATAGAATGGGAAAGACTAGAGATCTCTTCAAGAAAATTAGAGATACCGAGTTCCAGAAAAACATCTACTTCTACTTTATTGACTACACCAAAGCCTTTGACTGTGTGGATCATAACAAACTGTGGAAAATTCTGAAAGAGATGGGAATACCATATCACCTTATCTGCCTCCTGAGAAATCTGCATGCAGGTCAAGAAGCAACAGTTAGAACTGGACATGGAACAACAGCCTGGTTCCAAATTGGGAAAGGAGTACGTCAAGGCTGTATATTGTCACCCTGCTTATTTAATGTGTATGCAGAGTACCTCATGTGAAATGCCTGGCTGGAAGAAGCACAAGCTGGAATCAAGATTGCCAGGTGAAATATCAATAACCTCAGATATGCAGATGACACCACCCTTATAACAGAAAGTAAAGAGGAACTAAAAAGCCTCTTGATGAAAGTGAAAGAGGAGAGTGAAAAAGTTGGCTTAAAACTCAATATTCAGAAAACTAAGATCATGGCATCTGGTTCCATCCCTTCATGGCAAATAGATGGGGAAACAACAGAAACAGTGAGAGACTTTATTTTAGGGGGCTCCAAAATCACTACAGACAGTGACTGCAGCCATGAAATTAAAAGAGACCTGCTCTTTGGAAGAAAAGCTATGACTAACCTAGACAGTTTATTAAAAAGCAGAGACATTACTTTGCCAGCAAAAGTCTGTCTAGTCAAAGCTGTGGTTTTTCTAGTAGTCATGTATGGATGAGAGAGTTGGACTACAAAGAAAGCTGAGCACCAAAGAATTGATGCTTTTGAACTGTGGTGTTGGAGAAGACTCTTTAGAGTCCTTGTTTCTTGGACTGCAAGGAGATCAAACCAGTCTATGCTAAAGGAAATCAATCCTGAGTATTAATTGGAAGGCCTGATGCTGAAGCTGAAACTCCAATACTCTAGGCCACCTGATGCGAAGAACTGATTCATTTGAAAAGACCTTGATGCTGGGAAAGATTGAAGGTGGGAGGAGACGGGGATGGCAGAGGATGAGATGGTTGGATGGCATCACTAACTCGATGGACATGAGTTGGGGTAAGCTCCAGAAGTTGGTGATGGACAGGGAAGCTTGGCGTGCTGCAGTACACGGGGCTGCAGAGTCGGACATGACTAAGCGACTGAACTGAACTGATCTTGGAGAACAATATTGAGGTTCCTTAAAAACTAAAAATAGGGTTACCATGCATGTGTGCAAGCTAAGTCACTTAAGTTATTTCTGACTCTTCTTGACCCTATGGATTGTAGCCTGCCAGGCTCCTCCATCCATGGGATTCTCCAGGTAAGAATACTAGAGTGGGTTACCATGCCCTCCTCCAGGGAATCTTCCTGACTCAGGAATCGAACCCTTGTCTCTTATGTCTCCTGCATTGGCAGGCAGGTTCTTTACCACTAGTGTCATCTGGGAAGCCCTAGAGTTGTCATATGATCTTGCAATCCCACTCCTAAGCATATATCCAGAGAAAAACACAATCCAATGGGATTACATGCGTGCCAATGTTCACTGCAGCACTGTTTACAACAGCCAGGACATGGAAGCAACCTAAATGTCCATCAACAGAGGAATGGATAAAGAGGTGGTACATACATACAAATGAATATTACTCAGCCATTAAAAAGAATGAAATAATGCCATTTGCAGCAACATGGATGGGCCTAGAGAGTGTTACACTGAGTGAAGTGTCATATAGAGAAGAAGAAATATCAAATGATATCCCTGATATGTGGACTCTAAAAAGAAATAAACAAATGAACTTCGTTACAAAACAGAAAGAAACTCACAGACTTCAAAAATGAACTTATGGTTGCAGGGGGAAGGAATAATTAGGGCGTTTGGGAAGGTCATGTACACACTGCTATATTCAAAATGGATAACCAACAAGGACCTACTGTGTAGAACAGGGAACTCTGCTCAATGTTATGTGCCAGTCTGGATGGGAGGAGGTTGGGGGGAGAATGGACACACGTATGCATGTATGTGTGCATATATATATGTATATATATGGCTGAGTCTCCTTGGTGTTTACCTGAAACTATCACAACAGTGTTAATCAGCTATACTCCAATACAAAATAAAATGTTTAAAGTCTGAAAAAAAAATAAAGTAATATAGATTTTTAAAAAAATCAAGCTTTCCTTCTGAGTTCTGCTGATGAAAAGACCAAGCGTTTCCCCCATTCAGGTGGTATATCACTGAAGTGCCTTGAGACCCTGAGTCATTTGCTGTCTGCTGCTTATCCTGAAGTTTTCTACAAGTCCCAAAATAAAGTAGGAGAAAGTGCTCAGACTGTGTGATGTGGCATGACTCTGCAAGAAATAGGGTGTTTAAACAGAATGAATCACAATGTGATTTATACTAAGAGGACAGGCTCATGAATACTAATTCAAGACTGGAAGAAGAGATGTTTTCAGATGCATTGACTTTCCTCTAAATCAGATAAAAACCACTTGCTTTTAACATCAAAAGGTTTCTGATGCGATACTTCAGACAACAATCCTAGTTCATCTTATTTTTCTTGACAGGTTTTATTACTCCAATGGACTTAAATCACAGGTGATGACCAAAGAAGGGAATTGAAGAGAAGTCGCTGCTCCCTCCCTCTCTGAAAAAGAATATCCCCACTCTACCCCTCTTCCAACATACCTTTCCTGAAAACATCTATTCTCGAATCCTAGGATCTCAAAGACACACTGTGATAATCTCTTGCACCTCTGGTTACATGAATGGTATAGTTTCATTTGTTTCCTGCATAGCTAATAAGAGGCAAAAAATGGAAAATTTGTAGGATCACAGAGCTTGAGGAAACCACAAAGATTCCTCCTATGTCCCTGTTCATGTTTTTTCATTTTCCTTTGAAGCCTATTGGTCTGGTCTTATATATTAAATTTTGGGGAGGACTCTTTCCAACTAGTTTAAAATTGGGAAATGAGTACATCAAGGCTGCATATTGTCACCTGCTTATTTAACTTATATGCAGAATACATGATGCGAAATGCCAGGCTGGATGAAGCACAAGCTAGAATCAAGATTGCCAGGAGAAATACCAATAACCTCAGATACACAGATGACATCACCCTTATGGCAGAAAGTGAAGACGAACTAAAGAGCCTCTTGATGAAAGTGAAAGAGGAGAGTGAAAAAGCTGACTTAAAACTCAATATTCAAAAAAAAAAAAAAAGATCATGGCATCTGGTCTCATCACTTCATGGCAAATAGAAGGGGAAAAAGTGGAAGTAGTGACAGGTTTTCTTCTCTTGGGCTCCAAAATCACTGTGGATAGTGACTGCAGCCATGAAATCAAAAGACGCTTGCTCCTTGGAAGAAAAGCTATGACAAACCTAGACAGTGTATTAAAAGGCAGAGATATCACTTTGCCAACAAAGGTTCATATAGTCAAAGCTATGGTTTTTCCAATAGTCACATACAGATGTGAGCTCAGTTCAGTTTAGTCGCTCAGTTGTATCTGACTCATTGCAACCCCATGGACCACAGCACGCCAGGCCTCCCTGTCCATCACCAACTCCTGGAGCCTACTCAAACTCATATCCATTGAGTCAGTGATGCCATCCAATCATCTCATCCTCTGTCGTCCCCTTCTCCTCTCACCTTCAATCTTTCCCAACATCAGGGTCTTTTCAAATGGGTCAGTTCTTCTCATCAGGTGGCCTGAGTACTGGAGTTTCAGCTTCAACATCAGTCCTTCCAAAGAATATTCAGGACTGCTTTCCTTCAGGATGAACTGGTTAGATCTAGCTGTCCAAGGGACACTCAAGACTTTTCTCCAACACCACAGTTCAAAAGCATCAACTATTTGGTGCTCAGCTTTCTTTATAGTCCAACTCCCACATCCATACATGACTACTGGAAAAACCATAGCCTTGACAAGATGGACCTTTGTTGGCAAAGTAATGTCTCTGCTTTTTAATATGCTGTCTAGGTTGGTCATAACTTTTCTTTCAAGGAGCAAGCATCTTATAATTTCATGGCTGCAGTCACCATCTGCAGTGATTTTGGAGCCCAAAATAATAAAGTCTGTCACTGCTTCCATTGTTTCTCCATCTATTTGCTATGAAGTGATGGGACCAGATGTCATGATCTTGGTTTTCTGAATGTTAAGTTTTAAGCCAGCTTGAGTTTTGGACCATAAG
The DNA here is from genome assembly GCF_027580195.1 of Bos mutus. Taxonomy (NCBI): domain Eukaryota; kingdom Metazoa; phylum Chordata; class Mammalia; order Artiodactyla; family Bovidae; genus Bos; species Bos mutus. The sequence continues at coordinate 23,923,918 of NC_091630.1, read as the reverse complement.
GAAAACTGAGTGCCAAAGAATTGATGCTTTCCAATTGTGGTACTAGAGAAGAGTCTTGAGTGTCCCTTGGACTGCAACGAGATCAAACCAGTCAATCCTAAAGGAAATCAACCCTGAATATTCACCGGAAGGACTGAGGCTGAAGCTGAAGTTGCAATACTTTGGCCACCTGATGTGAAGAGCCAACTTATGGGAAAAGACCCTGATGTTGGGAAAGTTTTAAGGCAAAAGGAGAAAGTAATGCAGAGGATGAGATGGTTAGATAGCATCACTGACTCAATGGACATGAATTTGAGCAAGGTCTGGGAGACTGTGGAGGGCAGAGGAACCAGGCAAGCTACAGTCCATGGGGTCACAAAAAGTGGAAGATGACTTAGCAACTGAAGAACAGCAATTTTTCTTTATCACTTTATTCACTCTTCTTAAGAAACTCCTCTATACTTACAGGCTGATTTGGAGTGACATCTTCATCCTAAACCTACCTCCTGAGCTCCAGAACCACAGATCCAACTGCCTATCTCCCCAGGTACCTCAAAGCTCAATGGCTCCACCACTGAACCAATATCCCATTTTAGAAGTGACCCCTTGAGCATTTCCCATCTTGGTAAATGCCAAACTGGTACACCTAGACATTCAAATTAGAGACTCAATAGTTATCCCAGAAGCCTCACACAAATTGTCTTTTTTTTTTTTTTTTTTTTTTATCTACTGAATTCCTCACCCAACTGTTGCTTTTGTTGACTTCCTCAGATTTAGCTTTTCTCATGTACTTGCATTTTAGTTTCAGACTGCTTCCCTGGTAATGAATCTGCCTGAAATATAGGAAAACCCAGGTTCAATCCCTGAGTTGGGAAGATCCCGTGGAGAAGGAAATGGCAACCCACTGCAGTATTCTTGCCTGGAGAATCCCAAGGACAGAGGATACATTTCATGGAATTGCAAGGAGTCAGACATGACTGAGTGATTAACTCTTTCAACATTTCCCTCTTGTGAGGGAGCTTTTGAGTTTCACATGTTTCTCTCTTTCCAGTACGTTCACTCTCCTCCAGCCATTTCAACTCTAGCTCTACTTGCCCCCGAGATCTCCATTCCAGAACAAGATATGAGATTGGTGGCTCAGGTTGCATGCTGCCAGTGGGGGAAAAACAGATTCTGACTTCTGGGTCCAGTCTCCAAGCCTTTCTCTGCTTCTTCTGGCCTCTGAAGCTTATGCTAAGCCATAACCTGGGGTGGGCAGTAATCAGAGATTTTTTTCTTCCTTCTTTCATGGTTGGGAATCCCTTGTGTATGCTCGCTCAGTCGACAGGAGTGGGTTGCCATTTCCTCCTCCAGGGGATCTTCCCAACCCAGGGATCATAGCCATGTATCCTGTGTCTCCTGCATCGGCAGGAAGATTCCTTACCACTGAGCCACCTGGGAGTCCCTGCTCAGGTGCTATATTTGAAGAAGTAAATGGGACTCTGTTCTCCTAGTGTGCATAGTATCTTTTTTGTTTTAAAGAAAAATTTCTATTTGAGAACAGTTTCTACATTTACCAAAAAATTGCTAAAATAGCACAGAGTTCTCATATACCCATATCCAGTTTCCCCTATTATTAACCTCTTATATTAATTAGTTACATTTGTTGTAATTAATGAACACATTACTATGAACTAAAGTCCATGCTTTATCCAGATTTCCTGACATTTTACCTAAAGTCCCTTTTCTGTTCCAGGATCCCATCCAGGACATGGCTCTACATTTAGGTGTCATGTCCTTTTAAGCTGTGCTTGACTGTGACAGCTCCTGGGGTTCTTCTAATCCCAGCCACCCTGCTAGAGTTGAGGTCTTGGCTGACCCTGATTATTTCTGGACCAGAATCCAAAGGCCCTTGTGTTCCATGCTCCTTTATTTCTTTGTGTTTTTACTCCTTTTCTGGCCCATAGAGATATCTGCTTAGTTTAGTAAAGAAGACATATCTTAATTGGAAACTGTCAGCTACATTTGCTTCAAGCATGCAAAACTTGAAATCATAACCAATTGGAAAATCTTCCTCTTTTTCATTTCCAGCTGGTTGCCAATTCCTCTTCACTTATGTTCATCACCTCTCTGTAATTCTCTTTACATATTGCCTCTGCCTTAGATTAGGACCTTGTCATTCTCCATTAATATTATTTTGATACTTTACTTTTTATTTAACTTCTACTGTGCACTTACTCTGCACCAGGATCTATTAAGCAATTTGTATGCATTGTAAACCTTCTTAAAACTGAGCGGTACAATTTTCTTTTACTTCCCAAAAGAAAATTAGAAGTTCAGAGAGATTAAGTGACTTTTCCAAGGTCACAGAGCTACTTAGGATGGCTGTGTGGGTATCCAAAACTAGGTTGATATAATCCCAGAGCCAAAGCTCTTAAACAGTACAGCATAATACCTAAAAAATTATTTTGTCTCTAGGCATATATGCTGTGCTTAATCACTCAGTCATGTCCGACCCTGTGTGACCCCATGGACTGTAGCCCACCAGGCTCTTCTGTCCATGGGGATTCTCCAGGCAAGAATACTGGAGTGGGTAGCCAACCCATTCTCCATATGATGCTCAAAACATTTCTCTATAAAGCAACTTTATCAAGGTACTCCAGAAGTGAAAGGCCTTTAACAACCCCCAAACTGTCACAATTAGTCCAAATTCTGTAGTGCACAGCACCCCTCTTTATCTGGCCTCTCATCTTTGTCAAGTCTCATCTCTAACTGCCAGTTGCCAACACTAGTCATCCGTTTATTAAATGCATGAGTAAGCATTCTTAAAACTGCCCACTAAATTGAGATTTAGATAGGCTTACATTAGGGGAGAGGTGAAAAGTAAATCAGAGCATGGAGAGAGAATTACTATTTATATTCCACTTTTTCTAATTTTAATGCCTCCTTTTGGCTATCCTCATCCCACCCCACTCACCCTATGTTTGTTTCCAAGAATGTTTCTCATATCACAAAAAAATCTGTAATTCCAGAGAATTATTTATTTAAAGCAGAAAGTGAAACTTTGTAGCCTTGAACAGCATACCAGATACCCTGTTCCTTTAAACATTATTCTACTGTTTTGTTACATATTGACTCAATTGAAATAATACTTGAAAAAGACCTTAAAGACACTAAAATTACCAAATTGAAAAGGAAATTGTTTTGAACTGGTCTATGAGACACTCAATAAATAGAGTTGCAAGGTTCAAGTCTCTGTGGGCACCTGTGATATTTTATCTCCAATATACTATTGAGGCTAATTTTTGTCTCTTTTGGCTCAGAGAACTGGGAGAGGAAATCAATGTCCTCTCTATCAGTGTATTAAAATTTAAGTAACAAAGTCCAAGGAGCCTTGAGTGAAAATCCTAGCAGACAAAAAACATTGTGATGCTGCCAGTAGGCAGGCACTGGTTAAAGTCTTGCCGATTCCTCTTTGCTGGACTATCCTCCACATACTTAATGTGTAATGTCTTACTATTTAACGTCCACAAGACAGGACGTGTTGGAAGACTTATGATTCCAACTCATGAAACAGGCTGACCAAATAAATGACCAACAGAATGGAGTTGAAGTTGAATGCTGACATGTGTTGGCCATGTTTAGGCAAACAGTATAGGCTTTCTGCTCTAGGGAACATCCATATAAATTGATAAAGACTTATTCAAATAATATTTTGAAGGCATTTATTAACTTTGTTTTCTTTAAACATATATGGTTACGTGAGATTAAGTAATGTTTAACATTGTTTTCAAACCATCATATGAATTTCTCTTAGTAGGTATTTTTACCTACTAAAAAGCTATTAAACTAATTTGCTGAACATAATATTTTCTGCATTGTGAAATCATGTTTCCATTAAAAATTCACATAGCTTTTTACACACAGATTATACTGACACAAAGGCTTTTTATCTCATAGCTTGTCTAGATGATTCAACATCTGAATTAGTACAGTTTTAAAATAGCTCACTGAAAGCTCACTCGCATGTAGATGTGCACATGATTCACAGCGACTCTATTAGGAACGGTCACTGAAACATTTATAATTGGGTTATTTGAAGTAATTAACTGTAGTCAGCATCCTTTCAAAACCTCTGGCAGAAACAGGAAATGAAGCATGTCCCTCAATTGTGCCTCACTTTTAACTATTTTCACATCCTTCGAAGTAATATTCTTTTGGGCAGAGTTGTGAATGAACATGGTCAAAATTTTATTGAGGAGTATGAATTTTTCTTTTTTTTAATGGGTAAAATGTCTTTAGATATGAAGTACGAAGAAAAGCCACATCTTAAAAAGATCACATGATAAGAATTGTTTCTTTAAATATATTTTTCATTGAGATATAGTTGACATAGGCATTTATTAGTTTCAAGTGTGTGACGTAACAAGGGGATATCAATAGTCCGACTTCTGAATGTTTGTAAGATCCTAGAAATGCTTTAAATTGATGATTTTTTAAAGATGGAAATACTGGGGAAAACTGAACATATCAATTCACTGTTTAAATTGTCATTATCGCTATCCCTGAATATTTAAAATAAAGTAGATATTTCTTAATAATCTGTCATTTTTTTTTCCCCTAGCCATGGTGAAATGGGAAAGTCCCTACAAGCATTGGTGGGTGTAAAGGGCACGTTTTGATGGCTGGGACTGCGAAGGACTTATTGTCATAGGAATTCAGCAAATTTCAAATAGGATCATGATTATTTCTCCACCACAAAATAATGTCCATTTTAATTATTCCACAATTTTAACCAATTTAGCTTTAATTAGGCTGCTTAGAAATCATTAAATGAATTGACAGGTACAATTTGTTTTTACTAAGTTATAACTTATGCTGCAACTCAAACACTAAACCAACACTAGTAGCTCAGGGGAACCCCCGGGCATTGACATTTCTTAATCCACTGATCACCACCATAATTAAAGTGTGTTCCTTGATCCTGGGTTGATTACTTCTGACAGAGAACAATAATAAAATTAGGGGAAAGAGCATAAGACGTATGTACAAAATTTGATGGAAACTTTGTAAACCAGAGTTGGCAAGCTTCCATAGCATGTTATGAACATTACCAATCTATAGGGGGTATCAAACAAATGTCTTTTTCTTCTTTCTGAGTATACCTACTACTGCTTAGTAAACTTTAGTTAAAATTGTATAAACGTTTCGTTAAGAAATCTGATTTCTCTTGAAAGAAATAAAGTGTTCATATTTATTCTAGAGTGGAAAGTGAGTTTTCATCTGTGAGTTGTCTTAGGTTTCACGTTTTAAAGTGGACTTTAAATGGAAATTTAAAAATGACACTAAATAAAAACCCATTCAAATTCCCCTCTAGCACATACATACCCACAGACACAGATTCTCATATACTGGATAATCCCAAGGTCTGCTTATCCTATAAGTGAACAAAAAACTGAACTTGGATTTTCAGCTATCTTTAAATTCCACTATATTAGTAGAAAGGGCCCGCTCTATTGCAATGTGATACTTCTACATATGGGTATGTTTGTGCTTAGTCACTCAGACACGTCTGACTCTTTGCAACCTTTTGGACTATAGCCCACCAGGCTCCTCTGTCAATGGGATTTTTCAGGCAAGAATACTGGAGTGGTTGCCATTTTCTTCTCCAGAGGATCTTCCTGACCCAGAGATCAAACCTGGGTCTCTGTGTCTCCTGCTTATTGCAGGCAGGTTCTTTACCTACTGACCATGGGGAAGCCCGCCTCTACATATGCACCAGTCTTTAAAATTTGTGAAAATCCCAGGTCCATTTAGGGAAGTCCAGATTCCATGTATAACAAGGAAGCTCAACAACAGAATAATTTTCCTTAAATAATCTTCTGACCCAGAAAATATAAGAAGTCATCAAAATATCAAAACAAACTTCAAAACAAAGTCATTTTTCTCAAGAACATAATTTAATTTGAACCCTCAGAGCAGTTATCCATTTTGTTTTTGTGCTTATAGATAGTGACCTGCATGACAAGTTGGTTCTTCTGATTAAATCAGAGAGACTTCCTGGTTTTACATGAAGAATCTTCTAGCTTGGAAAGAAGGTAGGTGCTGGTTCAGTGATGACCTAGTTTTATGCTGCAGAATGTATTGCCTCCAGCAAGAGTAGTTTTTTCCATTTTTTTCCCCCTCTGTCTCCCATTACAGTATTTTTCACTTTAGAGTTGATCTTTTTTATTCATATAATTAAAAAGTCTGGATTCAAAATGAGAGTCATATAAGTTATGTGATGATACTTTAAAATGCCTGGTGTATTGCAATTAAAAAGCAGTTAAATATGTCTTGCTTTCCCCTTTTTAGAATTTCCAAACCAGTTATTACTGCTTTAATTTTACCAACTACTCAGAAAAATTCCCAAGGAACCCCTAATTTAATAGACATTCTTTTCGATATATAAGCAGCCTGGGGTTAGCAAGATACACATTTGTATTTAATTGTGCTTCATTAAGTTTGGAGGTTGAAAGTACTCTATTCTGAAGGCAGGGCAAAGGACAAGATCAGTGTATGTCAGACTTTTTCAATTCCATAGAAGAGTAATAGTTCAAAAGAATAGTTTAGGGATATTTCCTAACAATTTTGACAAGTGAGGAGGTTTAAAAATAACACATCTTATTAAAAATTTCTACAGAAGTAATACACATATTATGTCATCATTTCACAGACATAATGTTAAAGTATCATCCCTTTGGAGAAGGCAATGGCACCCCACTCCAGTACTCTTGCTTGGAAAATCCCATGGACAGAGGAGCCTGGTGGGCTGCGGTCCAAGGGGTCACAAAGAGTTGGACGTGACTGAGCGACTTCACTAACATAAGAAAGGAGTTAAGAAAAGAAAGACAGGGAAAGAGAGAAGGAGGGGAAGAAGGACAGAAAGAAGAAAGGATGAGTAAAAAGAAGGAAAAGATGGTCACTTTGGTCAAATACATGTAATTTCATGAAAAACTAGTATTTTTTTTTTAAATGCATTTGTTTCACCATCAGTGGTATGGACTAGCCCTTGCAAAACCACTCACTGAGATCTCTGTCAATGCTCTAGTCTCATTTTGTTTTTGAGAAAAGAACCTGACCTGAAAACGTTTGGAAGATAAGCTGTTTACCATTAGTTATCAACCTACTTAGATTCTTTCCTTGGTTTTGCCACTATTTCCAGTGTGATTGTGAATAAATCTTCAACTTTCAGACACTTAGTTCCACAGAATGCTACCTAGTGGCCATAATAAGTATCCACTCATTAATGTTGAGTGGAATGTTATTAATATAAGCATTCACCCAATTCAACATGTATTTGTTAGTAACCTAAGACACAGACAATGCATATGCTAAAATGCTGTGGATTTATCCATGTGATCAAATTTGGGGAAGGGGTGGCCAAGTATGGGGGGAATTGGGGTGGAATTCTAACACTGTTGTAGGCAGAAGGAAATACTTCCATAAAGCCCATGACACATCATACAGAAGCATGGCTAGAGGGCAGGGCTGGGGTCTGAGACTAAGCTGGACAGCAAACTGGGGCACAGAATGAAAGGTCTATAGAGCAACAACCTTATCTGGTGGGGAATGAGAAACTGCCAGCTAAAAACCAAGAGATAAGCGAGCATATCCACAAGGATCAGGACTGGAGGCTGGCTTCATATATGCAGGAGGGAAGGGATCATGGCACCTCATTCAAGCCATATCTTTAATGCTCAACAACAATTCACTAATATTCATGGAGAACCTCCAAGGTCTAGGCACTTTATACAGACAACTTCATATACTCGTCACAACAGCCTTTTCGGGAAGCACCAGTTTTTATTTTCTTTTGTAAGTAAAGACACTGAGCTTTGAGTATCTTGTCCATGGTTTAAGGATCTTGTTCATGGTCACATAACTGGCAGGGGGAATGGGATTCCAACTTAGACATCACATTTCATAGGCCAAGTTCCTCACTGATCCACCCTGCCTTTGGGAGCAGAAGTAGGAACTCTGTAAGTACTATGGGATGCGTGACTATCCTTCTGCCTTCCTGCCATGGGTCAAAACCATTCAGGATCTCAGAGAGCTGATCTTAGCACTTTTCCAGGCAAGTTGATGCCTAAACCACTCTTAAGACATAACAGCTGTACTTCAGAAAACAAAACCCAAACTTCCCAGTACATGTGCTCAATTTGTTACACTCCCTTGATACTTCATTTTAATATTCTTTGCTACAACCTATTCTTTTCTTAGAAATGAAGAACATCTGGGCACCTCCTCTTTAAAACAATGCTGGGAAGCTTGAGAATCACTAAATTTCCCATCAATCATTTTCTTCTTCATGCTGCAAATATCAATTCTTCATGCTACAAATATCAATCCCATTAGTCTTTTCATAAACTAATTCTATGCCAAGTGAAAAACAACTCTTTGAAATAAATCTATTATTATACATCAAATGCCCTGTAATTGAAACCAGCTTAATTGATTTCTCAGAACTGTATCATTTATTTGCTAGAATGTTTACAAAAATTGTATAAGATTTAAACACATTTTACCAAGTAACTTTTCTATTGCCTTCTTCCCTTAACCTGTTTTACTGTTCTTTAAAAACTTATCATTCTTTGACAATGTGTTAAATATCCCATTTATTTATGGCTTGTTTTTCCCAGTAGAATATAAGCACCTGAGCACTTGGACTTCATCTATTTTCTCTTGTGTTCCTGGCACTTCAAATAAGACCTGGTATGTACTAGGCATTTAGTAAGTACTTATTCAATTAATAAGTGGATAGGTTAACAAATGAAGGAACATATTTTCATATATGGAAAATTCTGAGTTAAACACATGCACTAAATAAACCCTGAATTTGTTCCTCTGAATACAACTAGAAATTACTGTGTAAAGAATAGTGACTGGTTCATCATAGGTGGTATCCAACGAAGAGAAGGTGGTGCAGTGAGATTAATATAGAAAGGATAAAAAGTAGAGACTAGGCATAAGGGCAAACAGGAGATTAAAAGGGGTGAGCAGACTGTTAGTTCCCTTGACAAGGTGAGGACCTGAACGTAAGTCTCAACTGAAAGAAGGTTCCAGAGGTATTCAGACACCTGTTGGCCAAGGAGTGCCCTACTGGCCCTGTTTGGAAACCCTGCAAAGCTAGGAACCTGGGAAGGCTAAACTCAGCCCTTTTCTGTCTTCTCCTTGAACTTGCAGAGAGCATTTAAATAGTGTAAGTAATTAAAAAAAGGGCTTTAAGTATAAGATATGACACCATTAAACTCCTAGAAGAGAACACAGGCACAACGTTCTCTAACATAAATAGCAGCAACGTTTTCTTAGGTTGGTCTCCCAAGGCAGAAGAAATAAGAGCAAAAATAAACAAATGGGACCTAATCAAAGTTATTAGCTTTTGCATAGCAAAGAAAACCATAAAACAAAAAGACTACCTAAGACACAGCAGAAAATATTCTGCTAACAATGCAACCAACTAGTGTTTAATTTGCAAAATATACAAACACCTCATACAGCTCAATATAAAAACAAAACCCAAACAAACTGACCAAAAAATGGAGACAAGGCCTACATAGACATTTCTCCAAAGAAGACATACAAATGGCCAACAGCCATATGAAAAGATGTTCAACATTGCTATTAGAGAAATGCAAGTTAAAACTATAATGAGTTTTCACCTCATGACAGTCAAAGCAGCCATAATTAAAAGTTTACAAATTATAAATATTGGAGGGGGTATGGAAAAAAGGAACCATCCTACACTGTTGGTGGGAATGTAAATTGGGGCAGCCATTATGGACAACGGTATGGAGGGTCTTTGAAAACTAAAAACAGAGTTAACATATGATCCAACAATCCCATTCTTGGCCACATATATGCAAAAGACAAAAACTCTAATTTGAAAAGATGCATGCACCACAATGTTCAATGTAGTGTTATTTACAATATCCAAGACATGGAAGCTACCTAAATGTCCATCGATGAATGGATAAAGAAAATGTAGTATATGTATGTATATGTGTGTGTATGTATGTGTATATATACATATATATATGGAATAAAGCCATAAAATGAGTGAAATAATGTTATTTGCAACAACACGGATGACCTGGAGATTATCATACTAAGTGAAGTAGGAGAAAGATAAATATTATATAATATCACTTATATGTGGAAACTAAAAAAATGATAGAAATTAACTTATTTACAAAACAGAAACAGACTCACAGATATAGAAGACTGCTGCTGCTGCTAAGTCGCTTCAGCCTTGTCCGACTCTGTGCGACCCCATAGACGGCAGCCCACCAGGCTCCTTGGTCCCTGAGATTCTCCAGGCAAAAACACTGGAGTGGGTTGCCATTTCCTTCTCCAATGCATTAAAGTGAAAAGTGAAAGTGAAGTCGTTCAGTTGTGTCTGACTCCTAGCGACCCCATGGACTGCAGCCTACCGGGCTCCTCTGTCCATGGGATTTTCCAGGCAAGAGTACTGGAGTGGGGTGCCATTGCCTTTTCCATAGAAGACTAACTGTTAAAAAAGCGGAAGAGACTTCCCTGGTGGCTCAGATGGTAAAGCATCTGCCTATAGTGTGGGAGCCCAGTTTGATCCCTGGTCGGGAAGGTCCCCTGGAGAAGGAAATGGCAACCCACTCCAGTAGTCTTGCATGGAAAATCCCATGGATGGAGGAGCCTGCTAGGCTACAGTCCATGGGGTTGCAAAGAGTCAGACATGACTGAGTGACTTCACTTTCACCTTCACCAACGGGGAAAGGTTGGGGGAGGGATAAATTAGGAATTTGGGATTAACAGATACACACTACTATATCTAAAATAAACAACAAGGCCCTACTGTATAGCACAGGGAACTATATTCTACATCTTGTAATAAAGTATAAAAGAAAAGAAACCCCCCCAAAAAATGTATGTATAACTGAGTTGCTTTGCACAACAGAAACTATCACAACATTATAAATCAATTATGCTGCAATTTAAAAAAATTAAAATGAGGGCTTTGCTAACTCTAAACTTTTTATTTTCTAACAGATATCAAGGTTGTATGATCTTATTCACTGCTCCTCACAGCAGGGATTCCAATCCTTCTCTAGTGCGCTGAGTTTTCAAAGCTCTTCCTTAAATTGAACTTTTAACAGGTCTCCTCCCTCTTCCCCCACTGAGAAGGGCAAGGATCGTCACCTCCACCTCCCCTAGCACCCCTCTCTCACTCCTCTGTCCCATCCCTAAAGTTTATTGAGCACTTACTGTGTGCCTCACACTGAACTAAGTGCTGGGATTAGTGAAATTTATGGCATCCTTCCCTCCTCATAAGAAGTGACAGTTGGTATGGAGACAGACAACACTAGAAGATAAGGAAGACAGGTAGGTGCCAGATGCAAGGCAGCTGATAAGCAAGGACAGTGGAGGGTGGTGAAGAGTGGCTGGATCTATGCAGTCAATAAAGAGCCCCTGTGTTTTTACAATCTGATGTGATTTGTCCATCTTTTGGATTCCACTGCACTTGGAGTGAACCTCTCCTGCCCTTCCTGCTCCTCTCTCATCTCCCCTCTGCACCCCACCCCTCACCATGGCACTGGGGGGCATCTGTCTTGTGTTCCACTCAATGACGTGCCTGCTTTAATCAGACACTCCCTCCTCCCAACTCCCCGCCCCCCCCCACCACACACACAGTAAACACCTTGAAAGCAGAGATCTCTGTTTTACTCTTTTTATTCTGAACAGCATCTGCTATCAGGCCTCCCACAGCAAGGTCTGATCGGAGATTAATCAGCATTTTGTGTCAATGAATGACTCTGATTACAGAGCATCTATTCAAGAGCTGTCGCACTTCCTAACTTTCAAGGGGAAAATCTCAGAATGGAAAGAAATGAGCACCTTTTACTAACAGTCACAGACGCTGGAATTTTGGCTTTAAGACTCTGAACCAAGGAACAAATATTACCTGGACCGTACAAGCTCAGCTTAGGGAGCGATGGGACACTTTGGGGTCCTGTGTGCTTAGCCTTCTTCTCTACCTCTACGCCTACCTTACAGCTCTTTCAGAAGTCCTTGCATGTAGTTCTCTGGATTAAAGGTAGCAAGTACGTGGAGTATGAAAAATGAGTCTATTATTTGATTTCATCTTCCATCTGTTTTTTTTTTTTTTTCTTCTTCTTTTTGGACACAGCACGAGGCTTGTGGGATCGTAGATTCCCGACCAGAAAGCAAATCTAGGACCTTGGCAGTGAAAGTTCGGACCCCTAACCACTGGACCACCAGGGAATTCCCTCATCTTCCATTTAAAAAAAAAATTTTTTTTTAAATTTTATTTTTTAACTTTACAATATTGTATTGGTTTTGCCATATATCGAAATGAATCCGCCACAGGTATACATGTGTTCCCCATCCTGAACCCTCCTCCCTCCTCCCTCCCCATACCATCCCTCTGGGTCGTCCCAGTGCACCAGCCCCAAGCATCCAGTATCGTGCATCGAACCCGGACTGGCGACTCGTTTCATATATGATATTATACATGTTTTTAAAGTAGGGATTATGTTTTTCAAGGCTATGCAGGTTCCTCATATAAACTGCCAAACTCAAATGGCTTTATTGAGCATGAACAAAAATTAGAGTAGGGAAGAATTCTATTCTTTTTTCATCTGTTTAGCCATTAGAGCTAGTCCACTAATTTAATGTTGTATTATTCTAGTTCTAATTAGCACTTTCGTTTAAAAATAATCATAGAATTTTAAGTATGTGAAGAACTTCAAATATCTAGCCCAGTTGTAGGTCACAGCTCCTTAACAGAACATGCAATCAATTTAGTGAGCTAAATTAAATGACTACATTAAATTTAAATGACTGCATTTAAGACATGAGAAAATAACAATTATAATGAATAGAAAGGAAATGTTTTCTGAAAATTTTTTTCAGCTGTGTTGTGGTTGAGTGTGCATGGGGTAAGTAGTGTAAAATGTATTAGGCAAAATGCTAAAATAGTTCCCAATATTTCTTACCCCTCTCACCCTTCCTGAGATCCCCAGGCCTGTGATGGTGATGGACATCACTCCCATGATTAGCTTTTGTTGACTTTCAAACATGGAGATCATCTCTGTGGCCCTGACCTAACTACACAAGCCCTTTAAGGGCAGAAAGCTTTCTTGCAAGCCTGAGGAGAGAAAGTCAGAGATGCATCATGGGAAATATCTGACACACAGTTACTGGCTTGAAGATGGAAAAGGCCACGTGACACGCGAAGAGAGTAGCCTCTGAAAGCTAGGAGTGAAGCTTCAGCCGATCGCCAACAAGGGAAAGGGGACCTCGGTCCTACAAAGGAGAAGAATTGAATTCTGCCAACAAAAGGAATGAACTTAGAAGCATTCACTCCCTTTGTTGGAGGTCTATCCTTCCCTAGCTGGACCAATCTGCAGACAAGAACTCAGCCCAGCTAATACCTTGAGTTAAGCCTTGTAGATACACCCTGAGCAGAGAACCTAGGCATGCTATGTGGACTTCTGACCTATACAACTATGAACTGATAAATGGGTGTTGTTTTAAACAGCTAAGTTTGTGGTAATTTGTTTCATTGCAATAGAAAATGAATACAATATTTTACACGGTCAATTGTAAAATAAAGAATGCAAGAGAAAAAAAATACTCAGAAAGACCAATTTGCTATAAATCTATCACTGTACAGATGAGAAAGTTAAGGTCAAGTGTTGGTAAATAACTGTGCAAGACTGTACACTTAGTGACAGAAGCAGCACAGAGAAAGCTCTTTCTTTAGCCATAGTCCTGATACCGTGATTACAACTGTTTCAATCTAGCTAAAGACTCATATATCTCACATTGAAAGAGAAAAGCTTTTCCCCTACTTATTTCAAAACAACAAAATTTTATTACACTTCTTGTAAGATGAATTATTCTCCTACAAAAAGTAATGAATTTATGCTGTGCCATGTTTTGGTTGCTATAATAGGCTTAATATATTTCTGCTGCTGCTGCTAAGTCACTTCAGTCGTGTCTGACTCTTTGTGACCCCATAGACGGCAGCCCACCAGGCTCCCCCGTCCCTGAAATTCTCCAGGCAAGAATTCTGGAGTGGGTTGCCATTTACTCCTCCAAATATTTCTGCTATTAAGAATAATTAAGGACCTGAATCTACTGCCTACATAAGGAGGCACTAATTTCTCTTTGTAGAGTTCTCTCAATAGGAAGTAGATCCATAAACAAGTTCACGAGGGATAAAAGCTGAGAGATCAAAAGAAATTTCTAGAAAAGCTACTGCAGCGACTCAGCCACTAAGGGACACTTAAATAATTCCAAAAAAGTTTTAGCTCTTTTTGAAAACGTCATTTATTTTTAATTGAAGTTCTTTTTTTAATTTAAAAATTCTCTGAATTATTGCTTGAATTTTCATAAATCATTTCATTGCTAAATTTAAATGTAGTAGTCAACTTAGCCACAAGAGGGTTTTTCCAGTTGTGTGAGTCATAAGTTGAGGCACTGAAAGCTATGTTTATTTTTTTTTTTTTAATTTATATTGGAGTATAGTTGCTTTACAATATCGTGTGAGTGTCTGCTGTACTGAAAAGTAAATTAGTTATACACATAATCCCCTTTTTAGTTTTCCTAGAGTTCCTAGAGTTGCCTAGTTTTTAGTTTTTCAGAGTTCCCTGTTCTATATATTAGGTTCTCATTAGATATTTATTTTATACATATGTGTGTGTGTGTATGTGTGTGTGTGCACACTCAGTCGTATCCAACTCTTTGCGACCCCATGAACTGTAGCCCACCAGGCTCCTCTGTCCATGGAATTTCCCAGGCAAGAATACTGGGAGGGGTTGCCATTTCTCCAGGGATCTTCCGACCCAGGGATCGATCTCCCATCTCTTGTGTCTCCTGCACTGAGGCAAGTTCTTTATAAGCTGAGCCACCAGAAAAGTGCATTTTATACATCAGTTCAGTTCAGTCAGTCAGTTGTGTGTAACTCCTTGCGACCCCATTGACTGCAGCACACCAGGCTTCCCTGTCCATCACTAACTCCTGGAGCTTGCTCAAACTCAGGTCCATTGAGTCAGTGATGCCATTCAACCATCTCATCTTCTGTCATCTTCTTCTCCTGCCTTTGATTTTTCCCAGCATCAGGGTCTTTTCAAATAGGTCAGTTCTTCCCATCAGGTGGCCAATGTATTGGAGTTTCAGCTTCAACATCAATCCTTCCAATGAACACTCAGGACTGATCTTTAGGATGGACTGGTTGGATCTACTTGCAGTCCAAGGGACTCTCAAGAGTCTTCTCCAACACCACAGTTCAAAAGCATCAATTCTTTGGTGCTCAGCTTTCTTTACAGTCCAATTCTCAAATCCATACATGACTACTAGAAAAACCATAGCTTTGACTAGACAGACCTTTGTTGTCAAAGTAATGTCTCGCTTTTTAATATGCTGTCTAGATTTATACATGGTAGAGTATATATGTCAATCTCAATCTCCCCATTCAATCATCCCTCCCTTCCCCGCTCTGTAACCATAAGTTTGCTCTCTACATCTATGTCTCTATTTCTCCTTTGCAAGTAAGTTCACCTGTACCACTTATCTAGATTCCACATATAAGTCACATTATATAATACTGTTTTTGTCTTTCTGACCTACTTCTTTCTACATGACAGTCTTCAGGTCTCTCCATTTTTTTGGAAATGGCACTGTTTTATTCCTTTATGACTGAGCAATGTTTCACTGTATATATGTACCATACTGAATAGTATCTTTAAACAAAAGGGTATATTGGCCAGTGGATGGGTTAGTTGGCATGGTTAACTTAAGTGAAATTATCCGGGGATTGCAGTAAAAATATCACTCTACTGTATTTTCGATAGAAACTCTTGGCTCACCTCTTTGTCAAGGGGGTTGGTATCATTCTGAGTGACAGAGGCTAATGCTAAAATGTCATGAGAAGGTTAATTTCATTCACAGAGTCGGCTATCTCTGGCTCACAATTTTTTGTTTAATTCCTTTAATTTTCTATCTCTCATCCATAAACAGAGACTATAGTACTTAACAAGACTTGTGAAGATCAACTGAGATTGAAGGAACTTAACTTATGCCTGGTATTGAGAATTACTCATAAATGGCAATTAAAATTGTTGTTGTTTATCACCAACACATTTACCAAGGGATACTAAATAGACTTGTTCTGCAAAATGATCTTTCAACACAGGTGATTTACATGGTTGCTAATATTTCAATCTTGAAAATGTCTCCAGGTCCAAATTAGTAGAAGGGTGATATCAAAAAAGGAAAGTTGACAATTCTTTTGTCTATTTTAATATACAGACATGTCACTGACAGCAGTTATGAATAAAATTCTTGCAAATCCAATACTTAACCATTCACTAGTGGCAGGGCTATTTAAAATAACACAGTTCATCTTTTTGCAATTCAAACACAATTTATACTTTTATTTTCCATGCTTAGCTCTTTATTTCCTTTGATCAAGCTGGTCAATTTTTTGCTCTCATGTTCTCATCTTTAAGGAATACTGAAGTTGTAAGATAAGTTTTGTTTTCTGAAGGAAAAATACTGTCATCTTAGCTAGTTAATAAATCAGAAAAGCAGCAGATGGTTGTGGACATGTTGAAAGATGGAAGGAGAGGACACTGGGAAATGGAGAGAGGCAGTTATGTAAATGCCATGGGCTTTTGCAGCTGATTGCTTTTTAGAACTCTGCTATTATAAGTTTTACAAATGGAAATATGTTCCTGTCTACCTTCTCTCATATCAAGTCTCATTATAGGTGACCACTGACATCCTGAAAGACACCCATTAAAAAAGTAAGACACAAATAGCTTCATCTGGAAAGAGGAAACCTGAGAACAGATATAGGAAGAAGACATAATGGGAAGAGAAAGCATGGTTTTAGGCGCCAAATCCTGAATACAACTAGACATACATGGAGGCATCTCTTTAAGTGTGAAGGAAGTAATTTAACCCAAAGACAGAGTATAATGACTGCACAAAGTCACATAGAAAACTGGTGTGGGAATCAGAGTTGAAATCTGATACGATTACATTTCTAGATAGAGACACTAAAATATCTGAGAAAAATAATACAAACATCCCATGTTGGGAGCGCAGGGGTATTGGATACCATGTAAAACATGAGCCCTTTAATGTAACTTTGGTAAAACCATTAAGCCAACAGCATCTACTGTAAGGGTTTTCGGTGATGATTAAATCTCTCCAAGAGATAATAAGCAACACCGCTGCATCCATCATCTTCTTGGGTAAATTCATCTCCCCCATGTATGACCTCTGCCATATATACGTCTAGCAACTTTTGTCTCAATTAGACCACACACACTGAAAATTGTTACTGAGAGGTAGAAATCAAGGTCAAAGACATGATAAGCAAACACTGGTACATAAAAGTGGGCAATACAACTTATTTGTATTATCTCAAACACTTTAGGTGTTAAAGTTCAGAATTATAGGATATTATTCTACTTGAGAAAAAAGGGACACAATGTAGATAGGTTACTTATAATACTGAATATAAAATGAATGCTATGTAAATAGTTCTGGATGTACAGCAAACTTTGGATGGACATGAGTTTGAGCAAGCTCCAGGAGTTGGTGATGGACAGGGAAGCCTGGCGTGCTGCAGTCCATGGGGTTGCAAAGAGTCGGACATGACTGAGCAACTGAACTGAACTAAATGTGGACAGACCCTCTCCCTAGCCTACTATCTTATCATACAATGGGATCTGGACGTGATTCACTCTCTCCAATGTAATGTGCAAGGTGAAAACAGATCTACAACATTATTCGTCCTTCTTCAGAATGTAATAATTTTCTATTTTCTTAGTGGCTTTGTTAGTTACAGGCTGACATCAACCACCGCCTCAACAACCCGACAGAACAGGGTCAGCCACTTGAGAGCCTGGAGGGAAAATGAAAAGAACAAAAACCCAAAACCCACAGAGAAAACAGCACTGGCTAAAGACTGGCAAAAATGAAAACAACAGCACATAAGCTTAAAACTTAGAAAATCATATATCTATATGTAAGTTACTTCTGTTAGGCAGGATATAGAAAGTCTTCAAGCCTACTCTCTTACTTAACTTTGCTGAAGGCTTGTGGTATTTTTCCAACTCTATGTTCAGGCTGTATGAGAAAATGTCCATGGAAACCACCAGAAATACAGTTGCCCCTTTGTATCTGCAAGTTCCACATCCACATATTCAGCCAAACAAGGACTGAAAATATTTGGGGAGAAAAATTCAGAAAGTTCCAAAAAAAAAAATGCAATTGTTTTACACCCAGAATGATTTACATAGCATTCATATTCTATTTGGAGAAGGCAATGGCAACCCACTCCAGTACTCTTGCCTGGAAAATCCCATGGACAGAGGAGCCTGGTAGGCTGTAGTCCATGGGGTCACGAAGAATCGGACACTTTCTGAGTGACTTCACTTTCACTTTTCACTTTCATGCACTGGAGAAGGAAATGGCAACCCACTCCAGTGTTCTTGCCTGGAGAATCCCAGGGACGGCAGAGCCTGGTGGGCTGCCATCTGTGGGGTCGCACAGAGTCAGACACGACTGAAGCGACTTAGCAGCAGCAGTAGCAGCATATTCTATTTGGTATTATAAGTAATCTCGAGATGATTTAAAGTATATGGGAGGATGCGTGTAGGTTCTATGCAAATATTATGCTGGTTTATATAAAGGACTTGAGCATCCTCAGCTGTGGTGTCCTTTAGGGGTCCTGGAACCAATCCCCATGGATACTGAGCAACAGTTATATATATTATATAAACAAGGTGACATTAACCACAGCCCCTCACATTCACGGTTCTGATTCAATAGACGTCATCTACTCATTTGCATAAATCATGGCACTCACCAATGGTGTAGAACCTCTTCAGCTCACTTCTTCGGGAAGGATGTTTCTGGGAATTTGCTGCGTTGTTCTGTTCTTCTTCAATGATGGGCGTCTTGGGTGCCGGGGGCTTACTGGCTTGTGGCATTTGCTTTCCTGCACCAGCCAAAGGGTTGAACCCTGGAGCAGTAATATCCACCGACTGGGACTTTTTCTTCAACCTACAGGTAGAGCATACCACATGTGATAACTCCTGACTCCAGAGAGAGACACATTTTTTTTTTTCACATTTATCTCCATCATAATTTTTGTCAACAACTGAGTTACATTTGGCCTTGAAATAGAACAAGGTTTATTCAGAAATTACAGATCTTCCCTACAGTATTTTAAATCCTTCAAATATTTTTGAAACCAGTTGAGGGGAGGGGATCTTCTAATCAGAACATTTCATTAAAATACATTCAAATGTAAGGTGATAAAGGACTTTAACTGTTCGAATAGCAAACTAAAATCTGGTTTCAGACAAACACAATGCACTGAGGAATCGCTTGAAGTTTTGAGCAGAGTATTTTTTAATGTCACAGTAAAACATTAGTTAGAAACAAATAATTGCAACCCCCAGAAGAATAATGAAATGTTTATCTGTATAACTAGAGGCTGCCAGTGCTATTCTGTTTCATTGGTAACAGCATCTTAGCTGGAAAAATTACAGAGTTTATACTGTTTCTCCAGATACTCTTAATGACAGTAAGTATACTACTGCTCCTCCTAAACTTTAGAGAACGGACATAGGTCTAATAGGAAAAGCAAAAGCCCACGAGAGCATGAGAACATTTTTCTTGGTGTAAAAGTAATTGGTAAGTGATATGCCTGAAATTCAAATACTTCAAGCTACACAACCTGATATTTGTAACGTAACTGAACCCTAAGCCCAGCATACCCGTGCTTGGTACTTTTGGAGGCTAATGTTAAGTGTCATTTTTCAAGTCTTAATTCCCTACAGAAAACTAGTTGACAGTTTTATCAGTTATGGTAATCACACCTGCACATTTGCAACTTCCTAAAAGTTTCATAAAATTTCACACCTCCAGGTTTTAGTCAAGCTTTTCCAGTGTATTAGCTTCACTTTCTGCCCCACTGGTCAGACCCTGCTCCTGCTTCTACACTTGGCTTACATGTGGCCTTCTCTTGGACACTTTCTATGACACAGACCTTGGTGGCCTGACACCATTCTGCATGGGAGGTTATTCATAATGAGCTCTCAACAAGTCTTTATTAAATTGAATTTATCAGAGAAAAATCTTTGTTAAAGGAATAGAATATGCCAATTATTAAAAGATTCTTTAATGAAAGCAGTGCTTATTCAAATTTAGTCATTTAATTATCACCTGTAGCATATCTGCTATATTTCAGTTCAGTTCAGTTCAGTTGCTCAGTCAAATCTGACTCTACGACCCATGGACTGCAGCACGCCAGGCTTCCCTGTTCATCACCAACACTCAGAGCTTACTCAGATTCATGTCCATGGAGTCGGCGATGCCATCCAACCATCTCATCCTCTGTTGCCCCCTTCTCCTCTTGTCCTCAATCTTTCCCAGCATCGGGGTCTTTTCAAATGAGTTAGTTCTTCGCATCAGACAGCAAAGTATTGGAGTTTCAGCTTCAGCATCAGTCCTTCCAACAAAAATTCAGGACTGATTTCCTTTAGGATGGACTGGTTTACATACTACCTATGTGATCTACTTAATATTCATGAAAATTGACCTGCTTTATGAAAATTGCCAACAAGTATATTAACAAGTGCTAGACAGCACTAGTCATGAGACATATAAATTAAGATCACTTCACACTCAAAACAGAACCACCAGACTGGCTAAAATGTCAAAGACGTGACATGAAGTGTAGTGATAAGGAGCAATTGGAATTCCGGGACATTGACAGTGGAGACCACTCTGGGCAAATTCCTGCCACAATCTTAGCTGAAGGCATGCATCTTTTGCGTCATGCATTATATTCTTAATATTTATGCTACACAAATATAGACATATTCACCAAAAGGCCAATCAGGAATATTCATAGAAGCACTATTTATGAATACATAAATATCAAAAACAGCCCAAATGCCTACCAATAGTAGAAATGGGTAAATGGGTTGTGATAATACTTATAAAATGGAATTTTATACAGCTCCTGAAATGAAAGAACTACACCTGCTTGTAATGACACGGATGGGTCTCATAAAAATAACGTGAGCAAAAGGAGGCAGACAGAGAAAGGCTCATGCTACGGAATTCAGTTTATATGAAGTTCAGATAGAACTATCAAACTCTCTCTGCTATTAAAAGTGTGGATAGTGGGGAGTTATTACATTCACGGGCTTTTCAAGTGGTGCAGTGTGAAAGAATCCACCAGCGAATGCAGGAGGTACAAGAGACACAGGTTTGATCTCTGGATTGGGAAGATCCCCTGGAGAAGGAAACGGCAACCCAGTCCAGTATTCTTGCCTGGAAAATCCCATGGACAGGAGAGCCTGGCCATGGGGTTGCAAAGAGTTGGACATGACTGAGCAACGGAGCACACACACATTACACGGACAGAGACAGGAATGGCTTTCTGGGACTCTGGGACTGTTCTGTTTCCTGATCTGGGTTCTGGGTACCAGGATGTGTTTACTTTGTGAAAATCTCATCATCTACGGTTTCTGCATCTTTTCTGAGTATACAGTACACTCCAATAGAGCTTCCATTGGAAATTGGCTAAATTTTTAACTTATTCATTTAAAATTAAGATTATATATAGTTACTGAATAGCTGCTTGCCCCAAAGCAGCAAGTAAAAAGAAACAGAATGAAAGTCTTGCCTCTAGCCTCCCAAAGAGGGCCAGAGTAGAGTGAATCTAAAGAAGAACCCTTTCCTCACTGGGTTGGCTGGACCTCGTCCCCCTGCTTTCCGTGAACTGAAAGGGGCTATTCATTCATTCCTTGAAAGGCTACTTTGCATCAGCTGATATTTAGGGGACCAGGAACACACAGCGAACACAAAGAGGCAAAATATCTGCCATCGTGGAATCCTCATTCTCATGGAGGAAGACAAGTAATAAGTAACAAAACAAACCGATATATAACAAATCAGGTGGTGAGAAATGCTGTGATTAAAACAGAGTAAAAGGGATAGCCAACAAAAGTGGCCAAGCATATTGTTACATAAAGGAGAGCCAATGGAGGGCTCTCGGACCATCAGACTTCTGAGAAGAGACATGAAGGGAGAAGCTGTGAGAAATTTGGGGAGAAGTATTTCAGCAAATGGGGAACTTGTTTTTCTGCATTAGAGGAACAAAGTGACTGCAGGAGAGAAGCAGGAGATGAGGTCAACAAGATGGGGTCAACAAGATGCCCTCCATCAACAAGATGGGGTGCAGGAGAAAGAGGACAGATTATATAGAGTTTCAAGGTCATTTAAGAATGAGGCCAGGAGAGGGTCTGATCCAAGGAGGCAGGTCATGATGACTGTATATTAAAACACTTTGTTTGCTTTGCTGAAATCAGGTTGAAGGCTGTATCTCCAAGTTAAGCAAGCTGCATGCAATGACCTTCAAGGAGTCAATACCAAAAATCACTTAGAGTACCACATACTTGAGCAAACAGGGGTTTACTTTGCACAGGATTATGTACTTATTAATGCCATGGTCCTCCAACATCATCATTCTTGTCCGAGTCTGAAGTTTATGCACTGTAGCTGAAAGTTA
Source organism: Bos mutus (assembly GCF_027580195.1). Classification (NCBI taxonomy): domain Eukaryota; kingdom Metazoa; phylum Chordata; class Mammalia; order Artiodactyla; family Bovidae; genus Bos; species Bos mutus. The sequence goes on along the minus strand of NC_091630.1, from coordinate 23,901,318 downwards.
CAGTAGTGCTGTGAGCAGCATTAGATTAATACGTTAAGAAACAAGGTGAAGGTCATCGAGGCAACAACTTGGATTTGTTCCAACATGGTTTTCCAGAGAAGCACAGTTAGGCATACAAAGATGTAGACTACACTACAAATATATTAAACCCTAAAAACTCTAAGAAATCACCAATATTTGACCATTTTCACCTACAGAAATGTTAATTTTCTATAGTGCCTTTTACAAACTGTTTTAAGATCAAACGAGTTTCAGCATAAAGCAAGTTTTTTTTTTGGGGGGGGTAGGGTGGGGAGAGGCGGTACGAAGGAGTAGGAATTGAAAGGAAAGGTGCTACATTTTACTGAAAGAAATCCAACTGCTCTCTGCCTGTGTGCATGCTCTGTCACTCAGCTGTTTCCGATTCTTTGCAACCCCATGGACTGTAGCCCGCCAGACTCCTCTGTCCATGGAATTTTCAAGGCAAGAATACTGGAACGGGTTGTCATTTCCTTCTCTAGGGATCTTCCCAACACAGGTATCAAACCCACGTCTCCTGCATTAGCAGGCAGATTCTTTACCACTGAGTCACCCGGGAAGCCCAACTGCTCTTTAGTTCTCAGGAAAGATTCTTTTCAAAATGTAAATGTGACAAGTTTTATCTTCAGTCCACAGAGCAAACTATTTTATCACCAGAAACTGCTTACATTTTATGCTGGCCTGTTTTAGAACTGATCAGAGTTGCTAAATTTATGTCTCACACTGGAGGACATCAGCAATGAATCTTAAATATTTGATAAAGGGCTTGATACTTAATTAATGAAACTCTCCATCACTTCAAATACCTAAGTACTCTACAACTCCTTTTATAGCCCCTGGAATAAGCAAAAGACAAAGGCAAGCAGTCTATATTTTCTGTATTTTCCCTCTTCTTTCTGCTCTTTCCCACCAGACACTCGTCCCAATCAAAACTTGAAGGTGACATGTTTCCACTGTTGTCGCTGGAGTCTGGAATGCTGCTAGCACATTTGTGGGCTTGCTTAAGGAAAGGCTTCTATTTGCATGATCTTAGAAAGGAGAACTGTGTGGGTAACCGAATTACTCCTTTAAGGATCCTAAAAATGACTACTGTGGTTGACAAGGAAACCTGCTAAATGCTACCTTCAATTTCCATATTTCATGAAAGGGGAAGTCTTTGTAAATTTTTAACAATGTTCTTAATTAAACTAGTTAAACAAATGTAAATATAGCATAATGGCCTACTTAGGTGTATGGGAGTAATAAATGAAACACTACAACTAGAGACAAAAAGATCTCTCAATAGATACCAAGAGGATCTTTGTTTAATGAGCCTTGCATTACCAAAGGAAAAATAACTGTCGACTTCTTAGAAGGGGGAAAGGAACTGAATAAAAAGAGGCGTTTCCCCCTTGGTAGGGCTTCAATGGGCAGACCCCCTTGTGTTTCATCATCTTTGCCTTTTCTTGTTCCTATGTTCTTGTGAACAAACAAGGATTATTCCTACTCCTCCAAACATGTATTCCAATGCCTTCTTTCATCGTGGTAACAAAGTGACTGAGTGAAGTCACTCATTTGTGTCCGACTCTTTGTGACCTCATGGACTGTAGCCTACCATTCTCCTCTGTTCATAGGATTTTCCAGGCAAAAGTACTGGAGTGGGTTGACATTTCCTTTTCCAGAGGATCTTCCCAACCCAGGGATCAAACCCAGGTCTCCCGCACTGTAGGCAGATGCTTTACCGTCTGAGCCAGCAGGCAAATCCTTATGGTAACAAGGTTGGACATTTTTCTGAGACTCAGTTTCTTCATCTATAAAATGGGGCGGGTATACCTGTGGCAGATTCATTTCAATATTTGGCAAAACTAATACAATATTGTAAAGTTTAAAAATAAAATAAAAGTTAAAAAAAAAAAAACACAGAACCAGAAAGGTTCTGAGGACTAAATATCCTATGGACAGTACCTAGCATAGCACCTGCATGGAATGCAAGTTCCAATATCTTTAAGGGGATATAATTTTGTTCAAACTTCTATGGATGCTGAGGAAATGATATCAGCTTCTGCACAATTTTTAAAAACTTTTTATTTTATACTGGAGTATAGCCATACATATACAGGTATCCATAGCTCTGTTGGTAAAGAATCTTCTTGCAGTGCAGGAGACCTGGGTTCAATCCCTGGGTCAGGAAGATCCCCTGGAAGAGGAAATGGCAACCACTCCAGTATTCTTGCCTGGAAAATCCCACAGACAGAAGAGCCTGGCAGGCTACAGTCCATGGGATCACGAAGAGTCGGACATGATTGAACACATATGCAGAAGGAAGGAACTTATGTTGACTTTAATAGAAACATAAGAAATCTTTCACTCATTTCAAGATAATGGAATAGAATTCATGAATATTTTGGCTAAGGGCTTAATGGACATCCTGGAGCCCAGAGCTTGTGCCAAAATTGAGTGAATGGCTTTAAGCTGCTCATCACACAGGACTTCTCCCCAAGATGTGGGTCAATCCTCTATTTCAACAGCTTTCACCAAGGAGAAGCTTGCTCTAAGCTTCTTCATATCTGGCCCTTATTACCCTGGTTTATTACCTGTCGTACTCTTCTGGTCTTACCTTTCCTTTCCATCTCACACTGAGGGATCTGCACCTTCCCATCATCTCCACTCTTCCATCATCTTCCCTTTAAGTCATAACCAAGCAGTACTTTTCATCTTTCTTTGTCTGTTATGCTTTTCATCTTTTAATAGTTTTGTTAACTTGGTTGAATACTGCATGATAGAACTCTACCTTAAGCCTGAACTAAACTCTGGTATGATTTATGTATGTAAGAAAAAATATTTTCATTTAACTTGGGTTCTTAACTGGAATTACTTCTCTCCCATCAAGTGGAATTTAAATTGTACCTTCATGATAATTAATCGGATATGTTCCTGAGCTCTGTAGCTATCTGAGAAAAAAATTAACCTCATATTATCATTTATTATATAGTATTAGGATGCCCATAGCAATAATAGAAACCATTGGGAAAACCTACTATAGTATAATGGGAATATTCCCTAGGTCATAGGAAAAGTTTGGTTGGGAGGCTAAAACTTAGGGAAGCTGGAATCCAATCAGGATATTTGGACTAAAAAGCCACACTTTAGAATTAGGAGATAGAGAAAAATTTCAGCTCTAACATTCACCAGCCATGTAACTTTGGACAAGAACTTTGACTGGGTCTCTATTTTCTTACTCCTAATGGTGGTGTTCACACTATATGCCTACTTGACCCACGAGAGTTATTGTGAACAGAAAATGTGTTAATGTTAATGAAAGCACATTGTAAAACTCCACAGAACTCTGTAGTACACAGCAGTAGCTATACAAAATCACTCTTTTCCCAATTCACTTGGTCTATACTTAAGCAAACGTACATGTACACACACATACATGGATACATGTGAATGGCTGTGCCCAAAGACTCAAGGCTTGTAGTCCTTTCCAGTCATTTCCAACAAGACGACCATCTGTCATTTGCACAACTCATTACTGTTAGCAAAGCTGTCTCCTTGCTTCCTAAAAGAGCTAATGCAAGGATATTTTTTGAAGTAGTAAAGCTGCTGAGAATGCAGATTTTCCAAGTTGGATACTGTGTACTGCAAAAATGTCAAGTCACTGAAAAAGAGCCTTTGAGAGCAAATGCCTGAAGAATTTTCACACTGCAAAATTAAGGGCTTTTGTTACCCCTTGTACAGTTTGACTAAAAATCAGCAGCTAAGAACAAACCACAAAACCAGCAAAAAACAAGCAGATTCAGAAATCCAACAAGAAGAAATGACAGATTGGAAACCTATGCATTAAAACAAGAAAACAATCCCTTGGGGTATAGAGTATGCCAATTACAGCCTGCTCTGTTACAGCTGTAGCCAAACTATTTTTGTGCCCCTACAAACAAGGATTAAGACATAAAATATCATTAACACGGGATCACGAATTACACAATGTTCTTTTACAATTCAAAACCAATGCAAAAGTTTCAACAGAAGTACCCTTCAGGAGTGCAGATTGGCATTGGAACCATTAATGGGACAGCAAAACCAGATACCTTGCTATAATAAGATGTTTCTAGCCCTGTATTCATTCTAAGAGGTTGATGCTGTCCTATCTTGGAGATTGAGAGAACAAAAAATTCAAGAATTGAGTCAAAGGTACAAAGATATGTAGAAATGGTTTGCTAGAAATTCTCTTATTAGATGCAACTGAATTCAAATCTGTGAAGAGCAAGGCCAGCTGTATACAATATCAACCAAATAGAAGCATACATGAATCCATTGCTATGATAACCTAAATTTATAACAAAAATAATAGAAATTAAATCCAAAACCAATCTGCCTCTACAGAGTTCAATAAACCCTAAAGTAAATGGTTAGCCTTTCTTATTGACCCTTCATGAAAAAGACATCCAAATCCTCGAAGTCTGCCAGGTGGTTTATTTATATCTTCATGCTTATACCAGCCCAGAGAAAAGAGGCTGGAGAGAAGCATTTTTCATCAGGATGCTTACCACCAGATCAACTGAATTCCTACATTCAGAGAAATTCCGTCTGTTCACCATTTCACTCCTAGGACTTAGCACGCGTTCATGGGTGCTTAGTCACTCCAGTCGTGTCCGACTCTGCGACCCCGTGGACTGCAGCCTGCCAGGCTCCTCTACCCATGGGATTCTCCAGGTAAGAATACTGGAGTGCATTGCCAAGCCTTCCTCCAGGGGATCTTTTCAACCCAAGGATCAAACCCAAGTCTCTTAATATCTCCTGCCTTGGCAGGCAGGCTCTTTACTGCTAGCACCTGGGAAGCCCAGGACTTAGCATAATTCTTGGCATATAGAAAGCACGTCATAAATAAACTGTTAAATGAATGAGTGGTTTCATGATGGGAAAAAGCCACAAGAGATAATACAAAAATGCAAGCAACTTCAGGTATAAAGTCTATGAAAATAAGCTAAAAAAGTAACTAATTTTGGACAGTTTGGGGGCAGATGTAATAATCAATTTAGTACATCCCCACTCAATCATGGTAGCTTCAAAGCTTAGACAAAGGAAATTATTCCACCTCCATTATCAGCAGTATAATAAATTGGAACATTTCTTTTTTCACTAAATTTAGCCTTGTAATTTCTAAAAATACACTATGCAGTCTTGATAAATTGACATCCCTATGCAAAAATTTCAGTGGTGGCATGAAGAAGTGAAAAGATCAAGGACTCTGTAATCAAAAATTTGAGTTCAAGTTCAGGATCTACTGATTTTAAGTAATCTAATATTAAATACTTTTCTTGATTTGAAGTTCTACTTTATATTTTTGATCATTCATTAAGAATTTGCATATTATCTTTCTACTGCTGCTGCTGCTAAGTCATTTCAGTCGTGTCCGACTCTTTGCGACCCTATAGACGGCAGCCCACCAGGCTCACCCATCCCTGGGATTCTCAGGCAAGAACACTGGAGTGGGTTGCCATTTCCTTCTCCAATGCATGAAAGTGAAAAGTGAAAGTGAAGTCACTCAGTCGTGTCCAACTCTTCACGACCCCATGGACTGCAGCCTACCAGGCTCCTCTGTCCATGGGATTTTCCAGGCAAGAGTAGTGGAGTGGGGTACCATTGCCTTCTCCTATCTTTCTACTACACAGTTTCAAAAAATTAAGTCAACAGTATTAATAGTAAAATTTTTATGAGCTTCCCCTTCCGTGTACTTTCCAATTATACCACTATATTGCAAGCATTCACTTTGAAATTACACAAATTTCCAATTTATTTCAGTTTTTGCCTTGGAACTTCAAAGCCTTTCAACTGGAAAATCCTGGAAGTAGAAACACATTATGCAAATCCAAAGATTAGGGCTTGAAGGATTTGGAAGTCAAATTCTTATAAATGTTGAACAGTCTTCTGTAATAATCCACAGAGACAGAATTTAATTTTATTACCTTTGATGAAATGATTTGTAATATGCTATTGCCACATCGAGTGCATTCTGTTTATTCATCTTAGGAAGAAGGAATCAGAATAAATAAGCACTATTTTAAGACTTCAGGCATCTATCCAACATTGCCAATTAAAGGAATCTATTTTTAACAGGATCTCCTATCACAAACTATCTGTATAATGCATATAGACTAGCTGATTAAAATGTAGTTTTGCCTATGCACAACATAAGGCAACTCCAAACTTAAATCAAGATAGATTCTGTAGGTAACAATGATCTGGGCCAAAACCCAACAGTTTGCAGTTAAAATGCCAAGGTAGAACAACAGTCTCCTGTGTTAATTTCCCAAAACGAATACATGATAAACAGAAAAAGAAGTTATAAAAATATAGGTCTCTTGTTTACATGTTAATTCAGAAGCTTGAGAAAAAAAATCACTCCACTTAATTCATTGTTTCTTTACCTCTTTAAACCAACCTGTCCTGTTGATGAATATTAAAAAATCCTTAAGTCATTCTACATATTTTCAAATAAAAATGTTGCTTGGTGGGTTTTACATGTAAGATTGCATATTGATTTTATTCTTGTGTGAAAAGAATTTTTTAACATGCCCCCACGTAGATTCTAATTACCTAGCAAAATATAGTACACCATGTCCCCCTCAATTTGAGGATCACTGGGAAATCTGTTATAATTTTCTTCAATTCACATAATAGTGGTTTAACATACGATGGTTATGAAGTGTTTTCCCAACACAACAAAGTTGGATTTTAGACCTTCTTCAGATAAACATACCATAAATGTTTAGAATTAGATTAAATAAGTCACTGGTGTCCTTCCCAGTAACAACTCTATAAACCTACATTTACCTTTCCCCACAATTTAAAAACATTTTCCTATTATAGAAAAGGGTATGATCCTCCTCTTGTTAAAACTAATCTCTCCATGTGTTTTCTGAATCCAACTGCATCCTCTCTCCATAGCCAAGGTTTCAATGTACTAACCATTCTCTTCCTTCCTGTAAATCCTGAATCAACTGACCAATAAGGACTGGAGTCAGGGGCCCATCACAAGTGGGCAGCCTGGAGCATCAGGAGCCCTGGTGAGGCTACCCCACGTTCAGCGAACATCAAGAGGATGCCGTGGGCTTCATGTCCCAAAGACAGAAGGCAGAGGGGGTGGGGCCGGACCCCTGCAGTCCTTTCCATGGTCTGAGAAGTCACTCTTCTTTCTCAGGAGAGGCAGAGATACAGAGAGCCCAAGGTCTCTTCTAAATCCTTCAGAAAAGAAGGAAGTCTATTTTACACGCACAAGAAGTGATGCAGGCAAGGCAGACAAGATTCCTCGTACATCGCTTTCTCAACTGCACTCCTAGGTTATCTGCTTCCACCCTGGTCATGAATCTCCCACCAGCATTCAACCAGGTGCTAACATCTCCCATCACTTCAAGAAGTCCTTTTCTTCCTTAGGCTACCATCCCATTTCTGGATTTCCTTTCTCTTTATTCATCACTGCAATCCTCCCCAATAGTGCCTCACACCCAGAGCTCTCACAAAACAATTCATTGTGGTTTTCAGTTATTTCACACAGTCAAATGTTACTTTCTTTTGGTTTTCATCACTTTTAGCCTTAGAATGGCAGGATGTTTGGTGGATATGCAAAGCACAAAGGGTAAGGTTGTGGACTCTGGATGGAGTTAGGGGCCTGGGTATAAAACCTGGCTCCTTATTATGGGATCTACAGTGAAATTACTTAATCTCTCCACAGTTCATATGCATTTGTAAAATGAACTTAATAACTGTATTTGCCTTGAAGGATTATTAAAAGGGCAACTAAAAAGCAGAGACATTACTTTGCCAACAAAGGTCTGTCTAGTCAAGGCTATGGTTTTTCCAGTAGTCATGTATGGATGTGAGAGTTGGACTATAAAGAAAGCTGAGCACTGAGGACATGATGCTTTTGAACTGTGGTGTTGGAGAAGACTCTTGAGAGTCCCTTGGACTGCAAGGAGATCCAACCAGTTCATACTAAAGGAGATCAGTCCTGGGCATTCCTTGAAAGGACTGATGTTGAAGCTGAAACTCCAATACTTTGGCCACCTGATGCGAAGAGCTGACTCATTTGAAAAGACCCTGATGCTGGGAAAGATTGAGGGCAGGAGGAGAAGGGGATGACAGAGGATGAGATGGTTGGATGGTATCACCGACTCAATGGACATGGGTTTGGGTGGACTCTGGGAGTTGGTGATGGACAGGGAGGCCTGGTGTTTTGTGGTTCATGGGGTTGCAAAGAGTCAGACACGACTGAGTGACTGAACTGAATTTCATCCATATAAATATTCAATGTGATCTGTACTAGAACATCTAAGTATTCAACTTTTTTTTTAATAGTCCCTTTACATTGAAATATTTTAGCTTAGAGCCCCTAACACACAACACTTCTAAAATTCCTTTTTTCCACCATTACTTAAAAAGTTCCTTTTTTTCCCCCTCTCTTTCAACCTTAAGTTCTGGAATATCCAGGGGACTAAAAAGAACTGGGCCTCCCTCTGCTTTGCATTCACTATCTCCCTAAATATTCTCATCCATTCCCTTGGAAGAAAGATTTCTATGCTGGAAACTCCCATATTTATACCTCCAGCTCACACTTTCTCCAGAACAGCAAACTTAAATATATAACTAGCTACTTGGCATTAGCCATTACCTGTGGCACTTCTTAAACTCACCATGTCCCTAAACACATTCTTGATCCCTAAATTCACCCCGATCTCCCTTTCTCTCTTCTTCCATCAGCACATGGCATCAACACCTTCAGTTATTCAAGCCCGAAAACTGGAAGTTATATTTGTTTCCTTCCTTTTCAACAGTCATCTCTAATTCTAATTCATCAACAAATTTTCTGTATTCTGCCTTCAAATTACACGTTAAGTCTCCCTACTTCTCTCCATCTTCACTACCACCTCCATGGTCATCAGCCCTCTGGGTTACTGCCACAGCATCCATGTTGGTTCCTCTGTTAGACTTTCCTCTCTTCCCACCTATTCTTACAGCAGCCAAAACAAGCATGTTAGGCCTAAAGGAGACAAGCTGTTTTCTTGCTTTAAAGCACTGAATGGCTCCCCACTATGATCTGATGCATTTCTAAACTTTTTTCCATGGTCAATTAGGCCCTGCATGTCTCCATATTGTAATTCATCTAGGGCTATTCTTCCTGCTCCTGTTCTGGTCTCACTGGTGTCCTTCAAGGTTCTTGAACACATCAAGCTCTTTCCGGCCTCAGGACCTTTGCACATGCTCCCCCTGCCCCTGACTGACTGAAATGCAGTTTGAATTGTTGGTTGCTTCTCATTTTTTAAGTCTCCTCAGAAAAACCATCCCACATGATTCTAAATAGGCTGTCTCTTTTCTCCTGCCTTCCAGCCCCACTGAAGCTGCTCTCTGGTGTTCTGCCCACCTGCTCCTCATGGTATTTATCACCAAGTCTAATGATACACTTGTTCATGTGTCCATTCCTCCATTTTGTCTCTCTCACTTCACAGTTCACTCGGGTGGCCCTGGAAGCACATGTCCTTTATCCACCTACCATGTGCCTTGCACGGTAAGTGCACACCAAAAATATTTACTATACAAATAAATGAACTGGTGAATAAATGAATATATTATCCTTCTGCACAGACTCCAGACGTGAATTTACTCAGAAGACTTATAGGGCATGAGGTTACATTCACTCTCTCCAACTTCTTTCCTTTTCAGTTTGTCTCAGTCACAGTGTCCCAAATCTTTCTTAAGAAATTACAGTCACATCTCTTTGGTTACAAAACCACAATATTCATAGCAGTTATGTGAAAGGAGAGCTGTCTCCTGATCTATGAGCTGGGCTAATTTTGAAAGCTGAAAATTATGGTTGAATGCATCATCTAAGAAACAGGCTTGAGCTAGAAGATCCATTTAAATGTGTTGATAAACTGGCATTGTGCTAATGGGCATTTCACTCCTGTATTTTCCGGGTCTCATATTTTTGCAGCTGGTAAATTACATTAGGAGAAAAATCAAATGGAGATTGAATGCAGAGAAGCAAAGTATTACATATTAATGAGCCAGAAAAAAAGGGCAGTATAAAAAAACATATTCATATATATGTTAATTTCTAATTACATTAAGGACTGATAGAAATCCCTACATAACTCTATTTAAAATAGTATATTCAGTCAATCATCTTAAAGAATAAGAAATAAAATCTGATGATGGCAAAAAGTAGCAATCTATATTTAATTATAGATTACAGAACCTTTAAAATCTGTAGGGAGACTGAGTTCAACCACATAATTTCACAGTGGCATTAATGGAACTAATATTTCTGGAACTCAGGCTGTATGTTAGGTAAATAGCCAATTATTGCCTTAAATTTGTCCACCATAAGCTACTTGAGGTCAGGAATTGCCTTATTCATATTTGGGCCACACTGCCCTGATGGGCACACAGCAGCCACCATTAAAATAAGGCTTGACTTCACCTAGGAATAAACTGAAGGACTGCTGCTGCTGCTGCTGCTAAGTCGCCTCAGTCGTGTCCAAGTCTGTGCGACCCCATAGACAGCAGCCCACCAGGCTCCCCCGTCCCTGGGATTCTCCAGGCAAGAACACCGGAGTGGGTTGCCATTTCCTTCTCCAATGCATGAAAGTGAACAGTGAAAGGGAAGTCACTCAGTCGTGTCCGACTCTTTGCGACCCCATGGACTGCAGCCTACCAGGGGACTAGGTACATACAAATGCCCCAGGAAAGACTGCCTTTGTGTCTTCTTATGAACCCTTAGTTGCTTTCTATCACAAACCAGGTAATGGCAGTACAGTACTCTTCTGGGCTTCTTTTCAGACCAAATTCTCAACTAGATTCTGCCATAACTGGGAATAAACCTGACTTAACACACTTAAGGAGAAGGCGATGGCACCCCACTCCAGTACTCTTGCCTGGAAAATCCCATGGACGGAGGAGCCTGGTAGGCTGCAGTCCATGGGGTCGCTAAGAGTCGGACACGACTGAGCGACTTCACTTTCACTTTTCACTTTCATGCATTGGAGAAGGAAATGGCAACCCACTCCAGTGTTCTTGCCTGGAGAATCCCAGGGACGGCAGAGCCTGGTGGGCTTCTGTCTTTGGGGTCACACAGAGTTGGATACGACTGAAGCGACTTAGCAGCAGCAGCAGCAACACACTTAACCTGAACCTCATCATACTCATCTGTACCATGCTGGATATTACCCCTGTGATATTTGCCTAACATGTTTATATGTCTTTGTGTTCCCCAACATCTGCTGATTCCCATCTATGTTCAAGGCACAGTAGTAGATTTCAGGGATCTTACTTGCCAGCATCAATACGCTGCATTTTGTTAGGCATTTAAAGCCAACGTTTTATCTTATCAGCTGAGATATTTCATGGGTTCTTTGTAGTTCACTCTTTACTGGAGATCCCTCCTCTGCAGTTTCTTCTTTATGAGTGAATACAAATCGTCCCTCTGGGTCCTAACAGTTCCTATTCCAGGCTTCCATGTACACTATCATGTTATTTCTGCTGGGATTACGGCCCTCCCCCAGACAGCCCTCAGAGACAAGATCTAAGACTCTTTCAGGCCAGATCTCTGTCTCTGCTATGGCCACATCTTGCTGATAAGAAACAAACATTCCTTGCCCTGTAGATTTCAGCACATTCATGAGATGGCAGCTCTTTGTATCCCAGGGTCAGATTCTCCCTACTCTTCAAAATTCTCTTGGTTGAGTCAAAGTTGAACCCATTGTTTCCCCAAGTTCTCAGTGAAGCGCCCCATATAGATTTAAGGTGAGGTTGGGGGGTTGGATAGGACAAGATTCCCAGAACACTAGCAGCTCTGTCTAAAAACCCTGTTCTAATCTCCAAACAGTTATAATGATTGGTGGTGGGTGGTCAGCTGAGAGTCACAAAATCAGTCCTTGACCATCAGCTTATCAAATCTCAATTAGGTGATCTCATGTTTCATTTCAAAATGAGTAACAGGTGTCTTCTCAGATCCAGTTGAACTACAGATAATGTCTAATTTTAACTTCCTGCTACAGATGCAATACACCTTTATTAACCATTCTTAAGGTCATTGCTCTCTAAGAAAGGGTTGGAACCACCAAAGAAGGTAGTGATAGAATGGAACCATCCTTTAATTTCAGGAACATTTCTAGTTAAATATCATACACACACACACACACACACACATTTAAATTGATTTTTAGAATATTCAGTGAAAGCTTAATGAGCCCAATGCACTACGCTAAGTGCTAGGGATACAAGCATGAAAAAACAACCTGTTGCTTCCCTTCAGGACACAAAAGGGTATGGATTTATAAGACAAAATTATAGAAAGCAACAAGAACTCTGGTTACAAGAGGGTAATCCCTCCTCCATTTTGGATTTACCTTTAAATTCTAATATTCATGTGAATTAATTTCACATGAAACAATGGAAACAGTAACAGACTTTATTTTCTTGAGCTCCAAAATCACTGCAGATGGTGACTGCAGCCATGAAATTAAAAGATGTTTGCTCCTGGGAAGAAAAGCTATGACCAACCTAGACAGCATACTAAAAAGTAGAGACATTACTTTGCCAACAAAGGTACGTCTAGGCAAAGCTATGGTTTTTCCAGTAGTCATGTATGGATGTAAGAGTTGAATTATAAAGAAAGCTGAGTGCCGAAGAATTGATACTTTTGAACTGTCAGACTCTTAAGAGTCTTTTGGACTGCAAGGAGATCCAACCAGTCAGTCCTAAAGGAAATCAGTCACTGGAAGGACTGATGCTGAAGCTGAAACTCCAATACTTTGGCCACCTGATGCAAAGAACCTACTCACTGGAAAAGACCCTGATGCTGGGAAAGACTGAAGGCAGGAGGAGAAGGGGATGACAGAGGATGAGATGGTTGGATGGCATCAGCAATGTGATGGACATGAGTTTGAGTAGGCTCCAGGAGTTGGTGATGGACAGGGAAGTCTGGCTTCCTGCAGTCCACGGGGTCACAAGGAGTCAGACACAACTGAGCAACTGAGCTGAACTGATTACCAACATATTACAAAACAGAAAATATGTTAGACCAAAATGGCAAAACTAATCTCATTTCAGAATAAAGAGCAGAACTCTTAACTGAACAAACTTATCTTTACAAGAAATGGAGGGTATCATCATCTATGTTCTGATTTTTCCTTGGAGAGGTAAAAATCAAGCAGGCATGGACTGCCCACAAGCACTTGAAAACCACTGGACTAGATCGTCTCAAATTCTACAGGCAATGAATTTCCTTTGCCAAGAACCCCTGTATTCAAACTGGTTCTACTCCTTCTTCTATGTTGTTATGCCCTACAGCAGGGGGACAGATTTTCCTACAATTTTCCAAGCCCTGAGTTCAGGGCCAGGTACGTAATTTGTGGTTCCCTGTGCAAAATGAAAACGCAAGGTTCCTCATTATAAAATGTATTAGGCGTTCAGGATAACAGCAGCAGAGCACACAGCCAAGTGCAGACAGGCCAAGGCCCTGGGCAGTTGCACGGGATGCACCTGCGTTAGGCTGCTCTGCCCGTGTTGTCTAACACAATCTCCTACACTGATTTCCCAAAGAAGAGCTTTAAAAATGACGCTTCAGCACCAAGCAATCATGTCTAAGGAAACACTTTTAGAATGACAGTACAGCTTGATGAAGTCTTTCTTACTGGTCAGTAAATCCTATCTTGAAGGTCAGAGCTCAACTCTAAAGTATTGCGGATTATGAATTTAAATAGTGTCTTAAGCTCCTGGCAGTTAAAATGTTCTCAGCTTAAGTTGATCTTTGTGTCTATAGGTCACATTGGAGCTTAAGAATAATAATATTCCACGTGTACACAATCTGATGAAAACCTCCTGGATGGCTCAAAATAATCTCCATGTGGAAAAAAGGACACTGAGCGGCTCCAGCTGCGGGATGGGAAACAGCTGTGGGAAGGATGCTATCCGGCCTTTTTGCGCTTGAAGCAGAAGGTGTTTGGAGGGATCACATATTTATTCTGCAGAGACAGGCAGCATTTCAGAGCAAGGATGATTGGAAGAGTCCTGAGAATGTTCTGGCTGACCCACCATGATTCCCCACCCCCCCTTTAGATTTCACTACAGCCTCTTACTGCCTCTGCTCTTTCTTCACATTCAGTCCATTTTCCACACAAAGAGCAAAGTGCTGTTTAAAAAAAACATAATTCAGATCAAGCCAGTCCTTCCAATAAAGCTTCTGAATAGATTTCAAACCACTTACCACAGCTTGCAGGACCCTTCACAACCTGGCCCCTGCCTGTTTCACTGGCCTTATTCCTATGCTCCTCTTCATTCTCTGTTGTGTTCACATGTTTTTCTGTTCCTGGAAATTCTATTAAGGCATTTGTATTATAAGCTCTCCCTGCTTGAAATGCACCTTCCCTAGAAATTCATATGTCTGGCTTCTTGTCATTCAGGTTTCAACTCAAAAGCCCCTTTTTACAGAAAGACCTTGATTGACCACCCATCCTGAAGTTGTCAGTTCTTTCCATCACCCGATTTTATCTGTATTTTCTTCAGACCATTTATCAGAGACATACTTTATTATGAGTCATCTGTGATTCCTAACCCCTTTATTAATGATGTGAGAACTGGAAGCTCACCTGCTTTGTTCACTGACAGATCTCTGATGCTTAGCACAAGATTTTAGATCGTAGAGCAGTGGTGTCACATACACAAATACTTCATTCTGCATTAACTAAGAAGGAAACACTACACACTTTGGTTTGAAAATGACAGTGTACCTGCAGAGACTTTTAACTAGAAGGAAATGTTATGTGCTTTCCATCATTTAAAACTGACAGCTTCTCTGCAGAGATTTTTACATATGCAGGAAAAAGACTGACATGTTAAATGTAGCACTTCCTGTATAGTACCTGCTGTGTTTTTCCTTGATGACTGTATTTTTTATTTTTAAAGAAATTCTTTGGTAATTTCTCAGGAGCTCGATTAAGTAGTCTACACACGATGACAATTTGCACTCCCAAAATCCATAGAGCACTACAGCCGGCAGCTAGACATTAATGTTCATTGATGATTCCTGGGTCATTGGTTTTGTCAGAATAAGGAAAGTAAAGTTCAGTGACTACACTTCTAACATTCATTTCTCACTTCACAGGCAACAAAAACGCGGCATTATTATTCAGATTAAGATTTAAAATTGCAAGTCATTGCTGAGACAGTGATGAGAAGGTCAGTTTTAGGGGAAGAACAATTCTTTTTCTACCACATATTCTCCTGTTTAACCTTGAGGGTATCATTGGAGTCAGAAGCCAAATATTGCTTTATCTCACTACATATATCAAACTAATTATATTTATACATTTCCTTTCTATACATCAGGAAATGTTGAATAAGATTATACTTGCTACTTAAGAATCAAGAAAGAAGAAGGAAAATTGTGAAACATGCTCATAATTCTTGTCATGCACTCAGTTGATTAAGGGCAGAGCAATTCTGGAGACAGTGATCAGTCCATAGTGTATTTTAATCTTTCCTACACAGTGGAAGCAAAATATTATACAGGTTTTGGAGAAACAACCCTCCAGGCATACAGAGTTGAATCTATTTTGTTACTTTACTGCTGACAACACAGAACAGAAAAAGCAAAATCATGCTACACAAAGGTTTGGGCCATCAAAGGTAAAGAAATTAAAATGAACATATTTCATATTAAATATGTAAGTTTTTTCCTTGACTTAGGATGACCCTTATGGACCAGACTTCAGTAGAGACAACTAAAACTAAGACTTTTCTTGAGAACAAGTATTAGCCCAAAGAAACAGTAGAAATTAACAAGCAGTTATTCTGGTAATTATATCCTGGGCAAAATTATTACATACTTTTACTTTATAATTATTATTACTTTTATATTATTATTACATACTTTTAATAATAATAATATTATTATTTCAGCTCAGTTCACTCAGTTGTGTCTGACTCTTTGTGACCCCATGAATCGTGGCACGCTACTTTTACTTTATTATTTCATACTTTTTATTTAAGTATTACATAAATACTAGATACTTTTAAAATATCTATTAACTCTTTAGCCAAAGAGGTAAAACCTGCATCAGCTGGTCTCTTGCCATAGAGGATGACGAGGTGCATGTGTGTGTGTGAGCACTCAACTGTCTCCGGCTATTTGTGATCCGTGGACTATAGCCTGCCAGACTTCTCTGTCCATGGAATTTTCCGGGCAAGAATACTGTAGAGTGTTGCCATTTGAACTAATGACAAATGAAACTGTCTTGGAAAAAATTCAACTCCAAGCATTTTTGAAAAACTTTTCCAAGTGACATATAATAATGAATCCCAAGTTGCATGTCTAATTTACATATACACCTTAAGATGCATGGAAATGGAATGGAAAACAGAGATGCAATCATGATTTAAGACAACAGTCAGAAAGTCTGACTCAATCTGCATTCCAATGCTTTATGTTGCGATTTAAAAGTTTCTGGATTTCATACAAAGATTTATTTGATTAACGCTAAAATATGTCAGCTGCAAACTGTCTCATGAAGTTTGTTAGTAAGCAAAAATTTTATTATTTCTGCAGATAGTGTATTTCCCCCCATACTTTAAAAATTATGTCTGAAATATTCTCTTGATTGATTGATTTATAAGACAGAGAGTATGTTGGGCTATGTTTAAAGGGATGGTCCACGTGTGGATTTATTATCTAGGCAGCAAATCTCAAAACCATATTTGAGAAAAATGTTTGCTAATAAATTTAAAATGTGATATTCATACACTTGCAAAATTTAATAAAAGTTGTATTTTATTATAACTTTATAAAATGGAATTCAGAGAAGACACTATATGCCAATTTTCAGGAGTCTCTGTAATAACTTTTGGTGGCTATTGCTTAAGGACAATTATTGGCTAATTTCTAGCAGGGAACTACAATGAGAAGACACAAGTCGTATGTACAAAAGTCAGAGATGAGTCAGGACATTTGAACTCAGTTAAAAGTATACTAACTAATCCTATAAATATGTTTTTCTGGGCAATACAATACATTTTTTCCTAAGGAAAAAACAGGGCCACAATGTGCACAGACATTAAAATGTATACATTTCAAACTGAGATGAAACATTCTCATCAACATAGGTTAAATCTCATTCTCTGACATTCAATAAAGATAACCGCCCCCTCAAAAAACTGTATTGTGACCATATAAATTCTTCTACAGAAACCTTTTCTCCTTGGGGGAGGGACTTAATCACCATCTGGTACATTACAATGCAACTGAAAAAATTAGGGATTACTAAATACAAATACTGCATTTTAATAGCAAATTTTGATCTTCATTGAATACACATTTATGGAGGCATAGTGGCTAAGATTCCAGTGATATTTCAAATGTCAAGAGTGTCAAGTAATAAAATCTTCACCAAATGAGCCAGGCTTTTTTTATAAGACTGTATTAGATCAACTTTTACTGTGATTACTTCCTCATCATTATATAGCAAATACCTCCTCTTTGAGATAAACACGGGTAAGCCTAGAACATTGTAGAAAAATGCCCACTGAATGTAAGGTTTTATAACAGATGAAAAAGAATTACCTGTCACAAAGAAATGATTAAGTACCACTTACTCATTGCTCCATTGACTGAGTCCCAATATGAATTTAGAAAGATTACAGGTCTAAGATTTTCTAAGTCAATATGTCAATTTAATCAGTGCTGAAGTATCCAAGGAGTTGAGTTTACCATCATCAAAAGCATTTAAGTAATCACCCTTTTAAACACTCTGCATTAATGCAGTTTACACAGAAAACTGCTCTGGTGGATATGAAGCTTACTCTACAATCTCAGGTGTGTCAGAAATATCATTTTTCCTTAAATCCACTTAAATCTAACATCAAACACCCTACAGCAGGAAGTTCAATCTCAGTCACTCTTGTATATTCCTCCCTTGTCCAGAGTTGTGCCAAAAGCCCCAGGATCTTAAGCATTACCAAAATAAAGTAAGTGTCCCCTCCCTTGCCCGCCCCAATCACTGGTTTGTTACAGAATTTGTGGTCACGCTGGCTCACATTGGTCCACCCACTGTCCCAGATCACATGGCTGTGATTTTGCTTTTTCTGTGCTTGCCTCAAACATGGGAGTCATTGGAGTGGTGGTGCAAGTCTCCCCAGGGGTGTCAGTGGGTCATCCTCTCTGAGATCCCACTGTCTCTTGATAATGTGTTTGTCATCACTAGCTCCCTGGCTTTTAGGAGCTTCCTGTCCCCCAGCCATGGGGTAGAGCCTCGTGGTTAGTTCTGGCCAACTAGTGGTTAGTGGAAGTGATATGTGTCAATTTGGCCCCATGAATTGCCAGTGTGAGAGCCTCCATTTTTCTCTCTCCTCTGTCACAGTACTAGTAACGTTGCAGATGGCGGCTGTTCTGTCAATCAGGATCCCAGGTGAGCAGACATGGAGTAGAATGAGCCCATCCTAACCACCATGGAAATTAATCTTGATGGAAAACCAGAAACATGCTGTTTCATACTACTGAGATTTGGGGCTAGTTTGCTGCTGCAGTATAATTTAGTCTGCTGCTGCTGCTGCTAAGTCACTTCAGTCGTGTCCAACTCTGTGTGACCCCATAGACGGCAGCCCACCAGGCTCCCCCGTCCCTGGGATTCTCCAGGCAAGAACACTGGAGTGGGTTGCCATTTCCTTCTCCAATGCATGAAAGTGAAAAGTGAAAGTGAAGTCACCCAGTCGTGTCCGACCCTCAGCGACCCCATGGACTGCAGCCTTCCAGGCTCCTCCATCCATGGGATTTTCCAGGCAAGAGTACTGGAGTGGGGTGCCAGTGCTTCTTAACTTGGGCATGCATCAGAATCACCTGGAAGGTTTGTAAAAACACAGATTGCTTGACCCTGTTCCCAGGGTTTCTACTCAGCAGGACCAGGTAAGACCTGAGAATTTCTGGTCCTAACATGTTCCCAGGTGATGCCGATGCTGCTGGTTCAGGAACAAGACACTGAGAACTGCTGATCTGGACTCTCCTGACTGATATGGGCTGCTGGGGAGTGATGCTCAGTCATTCCTGGGAACCCGAGGCCCACACCATAGACTTGGCAGAGAGAATGAATATATTAAATATCTTTATTTTCATTAACCTCTAAGTGAACATTTGCAATTTCCCTCTATTACAAATGTATGCAATAAAGTACAATAGCATTAGCAGTACCTGTAAGCTCATCATGAATAAAAAGTAGAGATATTTTTATATCACTTCATAACTAAGTATCCATGCTCAACACTATATCAAAATCAAGATAATTACCAGTTATGTTTCCAGAACTTACTGTTTTTGAAGTGAAAGTCACTCAGTCGTATCCGACTCTTTGTGACCCTATGGACTATACAGTCCATGGGATTTTCCAGGCCAAAATACTGAAGTGGGTAGCCTTTCCCTTCTCCAGGGGATCCTCCCAACCCAGCGATCGAACCCAGATCTCCCACATTGCAGTCAGAGCCTTTACCAGCTGAGCCTCCTGGGAAGCCCAATGCTTAATAAATAAATACATATTATTATGGATGCGTTAGTTGCTTAGTCATGTCCGACTCTTTGCGACCCCATGAATTGTAGCCCACCAGGCTCCTCTGTCCATGGAGTTCTCTAGTCACGAATACTGGAGTGGGTTGTTACTCCCTCCTCCAGGGGATCTTCCCTACCTAAGGATCAAAGTCAGGTCTCCCACACTGCAGGCAGATTCTTTACCATCTGAGCTACCAAGGAAGCCCATATATTACTATATCTCAATCTTAAAAAGTGTTTTGATAAGTGAATTTCAATATAATAGGCTTGGTTTATAATTCTCACCAAACTGCTGAAGGGGACCATGGAAAAATGAATAATACCTACAGCAACATCTCAGCTTAGACTGAATTCTTTTGTCTTGGGAAAAATTCTTTTTCCTTTAACTGCCCTCAAAAGAACTCTTCTTTCTTCTACTTTACACAGCATAATCTTTTCAAGTTTAAAATTCTAAAAAAGATGGAAAAGACTTTCAGCAACTTTTGCTTTTGCACTGCAAAATTCTCTATGATAGGGAAACTAGGGAGCTGGATAATAGTATCGAAATTGGGGGGAGGCTTCCAGGGGAATAAACCTTAAGATAAAATCTCTAATAATTATCCTATCACATTCTATCTAAATGAATTACCTTCCTCTCCTTCTCTTTCTATATTTATAAAAGTGTTTTTCTTCATTTAAAACTAGTGCAAGTTCTCTCTCTTTTCTGAAACTTTCAATAGTTGCCTGATTTCAAGAAGTTTTAGTGTAGCTCTCCATAAAACGAATTTAACATGTATTATTATATATTTACAACTTGAGCTTGATAATAGATTTATCCAAATGTTGCTCTGAGGATAATATAGACCATATCTATATATATTACCATTACCTGTATTCATTTAGTCACTTACGGAATCACAAATATTGAGTAATAGTGTGCAATGAAACTGGCTTTCTGCTGCAGCTTATCACTGTGAATAGCCACACATATCAGGCACTATTCTAGGCACCAGGAATAACGTGATGATCAAGGTAGACACGTTCTGTGTTCTCACAGAACTTTAATTCTATTGGGGAACATAAGTAATAAGTAAAATTGTTAAAGAAGAGGAAACACCCAAAAGTATTAGAAAATTGAAAGAGGAATGGGACACCACACAGTGCTTCTAGAACTTGAACGTGCATAAGATTTGCACATTTCCTGGACCAGCAGCACTGGTGTCACCTGGGAGCACAGAAAAGCAGTCTCAAGGCCCATCCTAGGCAGAGTGAACCAGACTTGACATCTTAATAAGACTACACACACTAGATGCGTGTGTCTGTTAAGGGCTGAGAAGCACTGTCATGTGACCGCATCCCAGCACACAGTAGGTGCTCATTATTCATACACTAGTGACAATGAATATTCATTAAATTAACTGGCACACTGTAGTTTCTGGCTGATAAATCAGGATACTGATTAAAGGGGAAGGAGATTATGGTTTAAATATTTCAAGTATTTCAAGAAAATACTTGAAAATACTTCAGTATTTCAAGACAATTATTTTTAGGGCAGAAAGGTCATCAAACACAATGTGTTTTTTTCCCATGGGGAAAAGTCATTGTTTTTAGTGAGACCAAGAACAATTTATTCAGCTTGAAGTTTCCCTAACTGCTGGGCAGGGGCGGGAGAAAAGCAGGAGGGAGGCAGTAATAAAATCCTAACACTGTAAAAATCTGATGCTTCAGAACCCTCAGCTTCTAGATGGCCTCTGAATACCTAGTAGGCAAAAGGCTGTAGAATGAGGCAGATGGGGAAGGGTCCTCTGCTCATGCTATTTATGAACCATGATCTGCAGCAAGTCCCTTATTTCTGCCCTTAGTTGCCCGATCCGTGGTGGTTTAGTCGCTCAATCATGTCCGACTCTTTGCGACCACATGGACTGTAGCCTGCCGGTCTCCTCTGTCCATGGGATTTTCTAGGCAAGAATACTGGAGTGGGTTGCCATTTCCTTCTCCATGCTCCATCTGTAAAATGGGACTAATGTTAAGAATCAATCAGTGTTTATGATTTTCAGAGATCTTAAGTCTTTCAACATCTTCTAACTTATTTCTCATAATAAATATTTAAGGTATGACCAGGCCCTTTCTAGAGAGGGGAAACTGAAGCTTAGAGTGGCTGAGTGTCTCAGCCCAGATCCTGTGAACACCACACCGAAGAGCTGGAGTCTGACAGCAGGTACAGAGGGCAGACTTCAAAGAGCATGTTCTTACCTTTAGCTCAAACTGCCTCATTAGAGCTTGTTTTGGTAATGTAATGCTATACTGACCTTTATTCCTATTCTCATTTTTCTTTCAATCTCCTCTCCTAAAATGACTATAAACACTAACGTAGGAGTAAAAACAAACAAACAATCTTGGTATTCCATCAGCAGATGCTGAGTCCCCAGGAAAAATAAGTACAAGTCAGGAAGACAGTGACATCCCTGAAAGGAGAACAGCACATCTGAGTGCAGAGTCTCCAGATGTGTGAATAGAGTGATAACAAAAAGTGCGTAAAATGGGCAGAGGAGGAAGAATGAGAGGAGATGACAGAAGAGCATCCTTGGGCGAGGAATTCAGAAGAGGCACCCGGGGGGTGTGGATGCAATCAGTGCATATTTGAACCTGAAGGAGGCAGCATACTGCAAACAAATGTGTGTTCAGCTTGACATATCTGCAGGCTTTTCCTTAATCTGTAACATAGCAGCAACATGGTATGACCCTAAAGCTTCTCACTGACCACACATGTTTATCTATAGCTACAGCATGCAATGATGCAGAACAATTTATAATGCATTTTAGAAAGATTTCCTTTTAATTAGTTTAATGTAAAAAGTAACTTGGCCCAAAGATCCACTCTGGCTCCTTCAGTATATGTAACTATATCTTTACAGAAGGTAGGAAAAATGTATGACACATTAAAAAAATTACTTTTAAAAGCTCTTGTCTCTATCCTCCAAGTGTTCAGAAACCTAGACTCTAGGTGTCTGGACTGGTATTGCAAAAGCACTGACAATAGAATTTTATTAAATCACTGACAACACAGTTTGGTAAACATTAATTATAATATTATAATATACAACGCATGAGGGATTAACTAGCCTGGCAGTGTACAGGTCTGCTGAGGCTGTGCTTCCTTTCCCCAAAGACTTAGCTTTTTACAACCAGCCCAAATACCTGTGGGTGACAACTTAAAACATACGGAACCATCTGGAAGATGATGAATGGACACTGATGTATGACTGCTGATTCCCAGAGCCTGGGAAGGGACAGCAAACACTAGGATTTCCTTTTACCTACATCATTGTGCAGGTGACCTTCAAGTACCTTCGTCTTGGTGCACCTGCAAAGGAGCTCCAGGGAACCATAAAAGCAGGTACGACTAGGTTTTGAGGGCAGCTGTGATTGATACAGTGGACACATGGAGAACCGAGTCTTCAAGGCCTTCAGACACAATGCAGCACTTTACAAGAAGCCCCAGCTTTCTTTCTTAGGTTTTATTCTGAGGGCTTTCTGAGCTAACTCCATCAAGAGACAGATCAAAGATTTTGGAGAGGAGGAAGTCATGAGACAGTAGCACAGAACACTTGCTGAATGGAATAACGCATATGCATTGCTCAATCATGTCCAACTCTTTGCTATCCCATGGACTATACAGTTCATGGAATTCTCTAGGCCAGAATACTGGAGTGGGTAGCCTTTCCTTTCTCCAGGGGATCTTCCCAACCCAGGGATTGAACCCAGGTCTGCCGCATTGCGAGCAGATTCTTTACCAGCTGAGCCACAAGGGAAGCCAAAGAATACTGGAGTGGGTAGCCTCTCCCTTCTCCAGTGGATCTTCTTGACCCAGGAATTGAACAGTGGTCTTCTGAACTTCAGGCAGATTCTTTACTAGCTGAGCCACAAGGGAAGCCCAGAAGAAACAGCTGAACAGGCAGAGGAAAGAGCTAAACAAAAGTACCTTACCACTTTCAAATTGTGCCCTAAAATACCTCAGGGGCCACAGCAAACTCACAGAAGGAAGGGGAAAGGGTGGGAGGGATTTAATATTTTCAAGGAAACCACAATGATAACTGTGTACCCTGATGGGACTCAGGATGAAGGAAAAAACAGGATATTGGCTCTAGATATTTAAGGTGCATATCAAAGGAATGACTTAAATGAGCCCAGACTCCTGCGTCTTCCCATACACAGACCAGCTCTAAACTAACTTCAAATGTATGTGTTTTTTTAAATTAACAATAATCTTTCAATGTTCTGACTACCTTGTTTTTTGTTGCAAAACCCCTATATATCCTGGCTTTTCTCCCTTACTTCTTTGGAAAAGTCTCTCATAGCTATCTGAGAGCTCGTCTCCTGGGCTTAAGTCCTCAGTATGTCTCCTAAGTAAAACATCATCTTCAACTTTAAGGTTGTGCAGCTTTTCTCAGTTGACACAAATGACTACTTTTCCATTGCTTCAACTTAATTACTAAACAAAATTTTAGGTATTTTCTGGGGCATCATGAAAAGATCCTGAGATTAGTGAATCCAGGAAGTTTGAAAACCTATGTCTCATGAAATATAACCAGATGGTTTTATACCACTTTTCACATTTGCATTTTCATTGTTAAATCCAGAGGCAACAAAATAAGGCTGACCACATAGACACCTCAGGATGTGCTAATCATTTTTCTAAATATTCATTCAAACCATGTCAACCTAGCTGTGTCCCTCTCAGCTCATTTTACAGACAAGGAATGAACAGAAGATACTGACTCACTTGCTCAAGGTCACCTACATTCAGAGCAGGCAGTTGGTGTGTCTGCGGAACTGGCACTTGTCACCACCACACTGCTGCTCCTGGCAGGCTGGGGACATAACAACAGTGTGACATGGAATTCAACAAGCCTCTCTGCCATCTTCCACAGACTTGAAAACTGGAAATTTCACACTACTGATATTTTCACACTTCTAAAATGTCACAGATTTCATAGGAGCTTTTGGGGAGGGGTTGGGAAGAAGATATACAGCATCACATTAATTATATGCATTAGTTACAATATACATTCCATTTAGATTAGTTAAAATGTGAAAAAAAAGTGTCTGTGGGTCAAGGAAAAGCAGTGTACTCACACTGCTGTGTGTGTGTGTCTGTCTGTCTGTCTGCAATGACTGTCTACACACACGCATTGATTTCCGTTCTATTAACCAAAATAAAATACCAACTAAGAAACGAGGGGGAAACCCATAAAAGATAGCAAAGATAAACTGGGGACAGAAAGGAAAAGAAAGGATAATCAAGGCCAGCTATTTAGGCAAAACTGGGCAAAAGGATAATTCCTCCTAAGGGTATGAAGCCAAAGCAAGTCTGCTGGCATTGTATTTAGAGTCTGTAGAAATAAGGATGCTTATATTTTGAGCACAGGCTCCAGGACAGTGGATCTGAAAGGAAGGGAGAGAAAAATGAATGATAACCCCAGATTGAAACATAAGCAGCCAGTATAAAGACAAAGAGGACACCCAGGATACGAGAAGGGACTGGGGACTATCATTCGTTTAATAATAAACACCATTATATTAAGCACACATTCCTCAGGTTGGCATACAAAGCCCTCCATAATGCCATATGGTGTTGGCTTCTCCAACTCCTCCAACACAGGGGCTAAACTCACCAAATCCGACTCATGTTCCCCGTGCCTCTTCAAGCCAAGGTGACAGAAGACTTCCTCTCAGGCAGAAAAGCTGCTCCAGGGAGCCTCCTGCTTACATTTCCATCTTCACTCTTTCTAACAGTCCCTCCAGGCTCACCCTCGGGAGGAGCATGCTTTTTAAAGGCTGCATCCTCCTACCATATGGGCTTTGTTTAACCTCTCCACCTCACAGCATTTTAAATCCTCCTCAGGGCACTGAACATACTCTTCTACTCTACTGTTCTGGTGGTTTGCAAGTATTTTAAGTCAGGTAATACATTGTTTAAGTGAAAATAAATAAAATGTGTCAAAAAGGAACGCAGCTGATTGGTGGTGAAGGAGAAGGCTGATTAAAGGGAAATGTATTTCTTTTTATGTATCTTTGGTTCAAAGAAAAGCATCTTGCACACAATAGTACTCAGCAAATATTTGCTGTGTTTAATGAAAAGAGGGCTACTGGTAGAGTGATCACACCTCCCATTCACCTGGAAAAGTCTAGTTTGAGCCAGCTGTCCTACCATAATTATTAATGGCGTACTTATTCTCTCTCAAGTGTTTCAATTTGCACACAAATTATATCACGTTAGTTACATAAGGAAAAAAACTGATAGGTGAGAATGATATGTTGCAGGAAAGGTTAAATTAGTTCCTCCAAATCATAGAGCACAGAAGGATCTTAATATATAACCCTAAATCAACAAAGGGAAGCATCTTTCATAAAATCAAACATCTTAAGTACAGAAGACAGCTTGACGAAAAAAATTTTATAATTAATAATTAGAACATTTTAAAAATTATTATTCTGTCATAACAACTCTCCTGATGTATCTAAATAACATTTTGTGTTGTCTACATCATCACTGGTTTATTTAACATTCCCAACTATCAATACCCATCCTCAAATGTAAAAACTAAGCAATCAATAAATATTTATTTAGTGTCAATTATGCCTAAGATAGTAAATAATGTCAGATACACTGACATAAAATGTGCACACTTATTGCACATACCCTTAATTATGAAAAGAAATCTATCTCCTGTGAAAATTTACAATGATGAATTTTTCTGGCAATTTCTCAAAATCACCCCGGTGATGGTGCTGCACTGGGGTGGGGTCCTCCAGGACTCCTCTGCATCCTTCATCCTGACTCCAAGTCATTCACAGCACCAGAGGAACCTGAATTAATATTCAGGAAGGTCTCATAATATTTGAGATATTTACTCAATATAACCCCAAACTGCTGCTTACTTGAACTTCAAGAACTTTTAGGTTAAAAATTATGTTGACATTGAATATATTATTATATAGTAATTACAACTTATTGTAATATAACAACACCTATCTGGTCATTTCAATAGGAAACTATGCATATGAACTTAACTGGAGTACTATATTGGGAATCTACAAATTCCACTTCTTCTCAGATGATAAAAGACAAGATGAAAAGTCTCATTTCATGCATTAAATTAATTAGGAACATAAATAAAACAGGAAACCATGAGAAATTTAAAAAAACTCTCAATATAAATAAAACAGGTTTATTTCCAAAAGTCCAGGAAATTAATATATAAACCTTCATTTTATTGTATATGCAACTGAAAAGGGAGAACTATTTCACTGTTTCACTATTTTTTTGAAAAAAAAAAAACTATCAGTATTTTTCTCTAATTCATTCTGTATGATTAAACAAATTTAGGAAATACAGGCAAGATTTGAGAATATTTTTTTTATCAAGATTGGGTTCCTTAATATATCATAATTCTTGATATAGTTGGCTCAGAAATCCAGAAGGTCATATCTGATATAATGTACACATGCAAAATTTACTGGAAGAAAACCAACGTGAAGTATGGAGTAAAGCTCCAGTGACATTAGCTTAACATAAAAAAGTGGAGGCAATTAGAGAATTATGAGAAGACATTTGACACATGTAAAATATGTGTGTTAGACTATGAAATAGGCAGATAGTTTTCTTTTACTTGATTAATTTATTCAAAGGTCATTTATTGAATGAACTAAAAAACATTAATGAGTTGAGCACATGCTGTGGGGCCCCATCTCAGAACATATCATATGAACATACAAAACACATACTCTGAATGAGACATGGCAGATCTGCTAAACAGGCTAACAGATGTAGAGGGAGGTAAGGAAGCAGCTAATTAACATGGTACTGATGACCATGATGACAATACTGTTATCAGAAATAGCTACAATGTGGTGAATGTGTACCATAATCTATGCAATATGTTAAGCAAGAGGGAAACTCATTTACAGGCAAAAAATTCATAACAGAGTTTCAGTACAGATACACCATCATCCAGGTGGAATCTGATAAAGCAAGAACTAAAAGTCAATGCTCCCAACCACCATGGAGGTGATTATGAAGGTGAGGAATTATGAAGGATTATGATTATGAAGGATAAAATGAGTGTGGTAGGCAGAATATGGCCCCAAAAGATGTTAAAATCCTCACCTCTTGAACCTGTAAACAGACTACCTTGCACAGCAAAAGGGAGAAGGCAATGGTACCCCACTCCAGTGTTCTTGCCTGGAGAATCCCATGGATGGAGGAGCCTGGTGGGCTGCAGTCCATGGGGTCACGAAGAGTCGGACACGACTGAGTGACTTCACTTTCACTTTTCACTTTCATGCATTGGAGAAGGAAATGGCAACCCACTCCAGTATTCTTGCCTGAAAAGTCCCATGGACAGAGGAGTCTGGTGGGCTGCAGTTCACGGAACTGCAAAGAGCTGGACACAGCTGAGCACACACAGGTGTCTCCTGAGTCACAAAAGCCTGGTCAAGAATTAACAACTAAAAGGATGTAAACGTGTAGTAACAAAAGTAGCAGGAGAGTTGGTAACAATTTAAACAGTAAATCAGCCATATGGCAGTCACAAAATCTTCAGTTCTTTCCTGAAGTACCTAGATAACAGTATCTGACACACGTTTCCTGAGTTGTTTTATGTATGCTAAAACCTCCACCAAAAGGAAGAAGTGAATAACTTGATGACCATGAGCACTTCACCCAAACTACTGGAGCCTGAGGACTGATAATGTTAACCCCTGTGACCTATCTTGCTACCTCACTATCAACCAATCAGAGAACTGTGCATGAGCTGATCACATACCCTGGATGACCCTCCCTTCAGTTCAGTTCAGTTCAATTGCTCAGTTGTGTCCAACTCTTTGTGACCCCAAGGACTGCAGCACACCAGGCCTCCCTGTACATCACCAACTCCTGGAGTTTACTCACTCATGTCCATTGAGTTGGCGATACCATCCAACCATCTCTGTTGTCCCCTTCTCCTCATGCCCTCAATCTTTCCCAGCACCAGGGTCTTTTCCAATGAGTCAGTTCTTCACATCAGGTGGCCAAAGTACTGGAGTTTCAGGTTCAGCATCAGTCCTTCCAATGATATTCAGGACTGATTTCAGGACTGATACTCAGGATGAACTGGTTGGATACCCTTACAGTCCAAGGGACTCTCAAAAGTTTTCTCCAACACCACAGTGCAAAAGCATCAATTCTTCGGCACTCAGCTTTGTTTATAGTCCAACTCTCACATCCATACATGACTACTGGAAAAACCATAGCTTTAAAATGCTTTGCTGAAACCCTTTAGGGAGTTCGGGTATTTTGAGCTCTAAAGGTCCTAAACGCCTTGCTTGGTGCCCTGCAATAAGTGTTGCAAGGCAACACTTTGTGTGGTGAACACTTTCCTTTACCACAGCCCAGTGTCAGCAGACTGGCTTTACTGCACAAAGGCAAGTGGACCAAAGTTGGGTTCAGTAACACTAGGGACCCCATAAAGGAAAGCAACCCTGCTCCAATCTTAATTTTATCCAGATGAGTGTCGGGAACCATAAAATGACAAATTAATGTTGTCTCAAACCCTAAATATGTGATCATTTGTCACAGGAGCAACAGAAATCTAATACAAGGGGCAAGATTAGAACCAGATGGACAAGGGGGATAATACTATAAATCAGAATGAAAATGTTAAGAGCTCAAATTACAGCATGGCAGTAAGAATACAGGAAAGGGACATAAAACAGAGACCAGCTGAATCTGATGGGAAGAAATAAGAGGAAAGAACAAAGACTAGGTCTCTTTGTCTTGGGAAACTAAATGGTTCCATCACCTGAGACTGTGGTGGAGCTGCTGCTACAGCAGGAGCAACCTGAGCAGGGCTTATGGAGAGAGAGAGAGAAGGGGAGATGGCTAGGCTCAGTTCAGTTCAGTTGCTCAGTCGTGTCCGACTCTGCGACCCCACGAACCGCAGCACGCCAGGCCTCCCTGTCCATCACCAACTGCCGGAGTCCACCCAAACCCATGTCCATTGAGTCGGTGATGCCATCCAACCATCTCAGCCTCTGTCGTCCCCCTCTCCTCCTGCCCTCAATCTTTCCCAGCATCAGGATCTTTTCCAATGAGTCAACTCTTCGCATTAGGTGGCCAAAGTATTGGAGTTTCAGCTTCAACATCAGCCCCTCCAATGAACACCCAGGACTGATCTCCTTTAGGATGGACTGGTTGGATCTCCTTGCAGTCCAAGGGACTCTCAAGAGTCTTCTCCAACACCACAGTTCAAAAGCATCAATTCTTCTGCACTCAGCTTTCTTTATAGTCCAACTCTCACATCCATACATGACCACTAGGCTAGCTGTATATATACTGTGTCAAAATGGAAACTTGCAACAGGCGGCTGGCTCTGTGTATGTGGTTATTCATTCTCTTGAGAATATAACCATGCATTCTTAATGATGATTAAGTATAACAAAGGTCTTTTCTCTCCCTCAAGGTCGCTCTCATTATCCTCCAAATTGACAGTGGCTGTTCCCTTCCTTGTCTCTCCATTTTCTTCTGGAAAGTGACTGACACTCCTTCCCTCGCTCCCCTATTGCTTGCATGGGCTCTTGTTCTCTGGCTGACCAGAACACTCCATGCCAGTCAGAGGACCCAAGGCTGCCATGCTCTTGTGGCATCTCCCCCACTCCCTGTGGAAGGAAGCACACAGAGCATCTCCTCAGTAAGCCCACTCACTCTCCTTCCCAGCGCAGGAACCCAGTGCCCTTCTTGCTCATATCTGCATTTTCAGCAAGAGATGCTGTGTAAACAGAATTGTTCACAGTCCTTTAACTGTTAAAGATCTCTTGCTTCATTTGACTACAGGGTTACTCACCACTTTGGAAAGTAGATTTCAGTTACTGTGGCAGCTGAAGTCAGAGCTTAGGGAGGGACTCACACTTTACTGTAATAACTCCAAGAGGAAGAAAATGCTCCAGGAAATTCCTTATGAACAAAGCCATTGGGCAAGTCAAGACAACCTTTCAACTGCTAGATTTTACTGAGGTATAACCGACCAAAAAAATGGTATATATTGACGATGTACCATTTGAGTAAACGCTGGGCTGGAAGAAGCACAGGCTGGAATCAAGATTGCTGCGAAAAATATCAATAACTTCAGATACGCAGATGACACCACCCTTATGGCAGAAAGTGAAGAGGAACTAAAAAGCCTCTTGATGAAAGTGAAAGAGGAGAGTGAAAAAGTTGGCTTAAAGCTCAATATTCAGAAAACGAAGATCATGGCATCTGGTCCCATCACTTCATGGCAAATAGATAGATAAACAGTGGAAACAGTGTCAGACTTTATTTTTTGGGGCTCCAAAATCACTGCAGATAGTGACTGAAGCCATGAAATTAAAAGACACTTACTCTTTGGAAGGAAAGTTATGACCAACCTAGATAGCATATTCAAAAGCAGAGACATTAGTTTGCCAACAAAGGTCCATCTAGTCAAGGCTATGGTTTTTCCAGTAGTCATGTATGGATGTGAGAGTTGGACTTTGAAGAAAGCGGAGCACCGAAGAATTGATGCTTTTGAACTGTGGTGTTGGAGAAGACTCTTGAGAGTCCCTTGGACTGCAAGGAGATCCAATCAGTCCATTCTAAAGCAGATCGGTCCTGGGTGTTCTTTGGAAGGAATGATGCTAAAGCTGAAACTCCAGGACTTTGGCCACCTCATGCGAAGAGTTGACTCACTGGAAAAGACTGATGCTGGGAGGGATTGTGGGCAGGAAGAGAAGGGGACGACAGAGGATGAGATGGCTGGATGGCATCACCGACTCGATGAACAAGACTTTGGGTGAACTCTGGGAGTTGGTAATGGACAGGGAGGCCTGGCGTGCTGCAATTCATGGGGTCGCAAAGAGTCAGACACGACTGAGTGACTGAACAGAACTGATTCATATACATTGTGAAAAGGTCACCAAGAGCAAGCTTATTAACCCATCACCTTACTTACTCTTTTCTTTTTTCCTTTCCTTTCCTCTCCCTCCCTTCCCTCCTCCATTTCCTCTTTCCTTTCTTAAGATTTACCCTATCAGCAAATTTCAAGTATACAGTTCAGTACTCTTAAGTCTAGTCTCCATGCTGTATATTAAATCTCTAGAACTTATTTATCATGAAGAACATTGTACAACTTTGACCAACCTCTCCCTATTTCTCCCTCCCTCCAACCCTAGCAACCATTATTCTACTCTGTTTCTCTGAGGTTGTACTAGTTTAGATTCTTCAAGGAGTAGAAGCAAGTGAGATCACAGACTATTTGTTTTACATGTATGACTTATTTCACTTAGCGTAATGTCATCCACCTCCATCCATGTGTTCACAAATGGTAGGATTTTCTTGTTTTTAAGGCATGAATAACATTACTCACACACACACATACACAAATACCACATTAATAAGTATATTTAAATTTAAATTTCATAGGTACCATAAGAAACCTGAGAATATATCCAAGAACATGCTATGTTAGGAAGGACAGGTATACAAAGAAGAATGACTTGAAATAATTTAAAAAAATAGCATTGCCTATTATCTATATATAAAATACATTTATAATTTTATAAGGATTATTTACCCATGTTGACTTTTGGACAGAGTCTACCATTACATTAGTGATTTTATCTAATATATTTAGATTACTTAGAAGAAGGAATTTAGAGTCTATCTAGAGCATTAAAAAATGGAATTAAAATTTAAAGTGACTGAAGAAAAAACTCCTAACTTCAAATTCAGTTTGTCATGCCATGTTTTTGAACTAAATCATTCAGTTTATGAGCCAGGAGGTGTTTTGCATTCTTTCATCAAGATCAAGCATTTTCCTTGATAAAACAATGCTGATAACTTTCAATACAATGGAAATCCAGTTATTTGGGCAATTTTTTGCCAAAAATAAACAAGCAAATTAAATGATATTTAAATTGATAAATTAGTATACCTTAATGATGAGTTCATTGATAATGGAAAAACTGAAATTTCATGCTTTTAAAATTACTCATAGTTTTTATTTTATTCTTTTTTTAATTTTTAGTTGGAGGATAACTGCTTTACAGCGTTGTGTTGGTTTCTGCTGTACAACAGTGTGAATCAGGTAGGTGTACATAGTGTGAACCAGATCATAGATATACATACGTCCCTGCCCTCTGGAACCTCCCTCCCACCTCCCCACCCCATCCCACCCCTTTAAGTAGTCACACTGCACTGGGTGGAGCTCCTTGTGCAACTTTCTACTAGCTATTTTACATATGGCAGGGGCCGCGACCAGTGCACTAAGCGCGGCCGAGAAGAGATACCCCACGTCCGAGGTCAGGGGCAGAAGCCGGGAGGATCCCATGCCCGAAGGGCGGCGGCCAAGAGGAGTTACCCCATGTCCGAGGTCAGGGGCAGTGGCCGAGAGTGCCAGGCTGCGACGGCACAGGCCGCCAAGAGGAGCTACCCAGTCCGGGGTCAGGGCAGTGGCCAGGAAGAGCTACCCCACACCTCCCACGTCCGAGGCCAGGGGTGGCAGCCTGGAGGACCAACCCCATGTCCAAGGAGCAGTGGCTGTGTGGGGGCAGGAGGGCCTAGAGGATCTATCCCACGTTGAAGGTCAGGAAGGGCAGCGGTGAGGAGATACCACTCGTCCAAGGTAAGGAGCAGCGGCTGCGCTTTGCTGGAGCAGCTGTGAAGAGATACCCCACATCCAAGGTAAGAGAAACCCAAGTAAGATGGTAAGTGTTGCAAGAGGGCATCAGAGGGCAGATACACTGAAACCACACTCACAGAAAACTAGTCAAGCTAATCACACTAGGACCACAGCCTTGTCTAACTCAATGAAACTAAGCCATGCCTGTGGGGCAACCCAAGACGGACAGGTCATGGTGGAGAGATCTGACAGAATGTGGTCCACTGGAGAAGGGAATGGCAAACCACTTCAGTATTCTTGCCTTGAGAACCCCATGAACAGTATGAAAAGGCAAAATGATAGGATACTGAAAGAGGAACTCCCCAGGTCAGTAGGGGCCCAATATGCTACTGGAGATCAGTGGAGAAATAACTCCAGAAAGAATGAAGGGATGGAGCCAAAGCAAAAACAATATCCGGCTGTGGATGTGACTGGTGATAGAAGCAAGGTCCGATGCTGTAAAGAACAATATTGCATAGGAACCTGGAATGTCAGGTCCATGAATCAAGGCAAATTGGAAGTGGTTAAACAAGAGATGGCAAGAGTGAATGTCGACATTCTAGGAATCAGCGAACTGAAATGGACTGGAATGGGTGAATTTAACTCAGATGACCATTATATCTACTACTGCAAGCAGGAATCCCTCAGAAGAAATGGAGTAGCCATCATGGTCAACAAAAGAGTCCGAAATGCAGTAGTTGGATGCAATGTCAAAAACAACAGAATGATCTCTGTTAGTTTCCAAGGCAAACCATTCAATATCAAAATAATCCAAATCTATGCCCCAACCAGTAATGCTGAAAAAGCTGAAGTTGAACAGTTCTATGAAGACCTACAAGACCTTTTAGAACTAACACCCAAAAAAGATGTCCTTTTCATTATAGGGGACTGGAATGCAAAAGTAGGAAGTCAAGAAACACCTGGAGTAACAGGCAAATTTGGCCTTGGAATATGGAATGAAGCAGGGCAAAGACTAATAGAGTTTTGCCAAGAAAATGCACTGGTCATAGCAAACACCCTCTTCCAACAACACAAGAGAAGACTCTACACATGGACATCACCAGATGGTCAACACCGAAATCAGATTGATTATATTCTTTGCAGCCAAAGATGGAGAAGCTCTATACAGTCAACCAAAACAAGACCGGGAGCTGACTGTGGCTCAGATCATCAACTCCTTATTGACAAATTCAGACTTAAATGGAAGAAAGTAGGGAAAACCACTAGACCATTCAGGTATGACCTAAATCAAATCCCTTATGATTGTACAGTGGAAGTGAGAAATAGATTTAAGGGTCTAGATCTGATAGATAGAGTGCCTGATGAACTATGGAATGAGGTCCATGACATTGTACAGGAGACAGGGATCAAGACCATCCCCATGGAAAAGAAATGCAAAAAAGCAAAATGGCTGTCTGGGGAGGCCTTACAAATAGCTGTGAAAAGAAGAGAAGCAAAAAGCAAAGGAGAAAAGGAAAGATATAAGCATCTGAATGCAGCGTTCCAAAGAATAGCAAGAAAAGATAACAGAGCCTTCCTCAGCGATCAGTGCAAAGAAATAGAGGAAAACAAGAGAATGGGAAAGACTAGAGATCTCTTCAAGAAAATCAGAGATACCAAGGGGATATTTCATGCAAAGATGGGCTCGATAAAGGACAGAAATGGTATGGACCTAACAGAAGCAGAAGATATTAAGAAGAGATGGCAAGAATACACAGAAGAACTGTACAAAAAAGATCTTCACGACCCAGATAATCACGATGGTGTGATCACTGACCTAGAGCCAGACATCCTGGAATGTGAAGTCAAGTGGGCATTAGAAAGCATCACTACAAACAAAGCTAGTGGAGGTGATGGAATTCCAGGTGAGCTATTTTAAAACCTGAAAGATGATTTTGTGAAAGTGTTGCACTCAGTATGCCATCGAATTTGGAAAACTCAGCAGTGGCCACAGGACTGGAAAAGGTCAGTTTTCATTCCAATCCCAAAGAAAGGCAATGCCAAAGAATGCTCAAACTACCGCACAATTGCACTCATCTCACATGCTAGTAAAGTAATGCTCAAAATTCTCCAAGCTAGGCTTCAGCAATACATGAACCGTGAACTTCCAGATGCTCAAGCTGGTTTTAGAAAAGGCAGAGGAACCAGAGATCGAATTGCCAACATCCGCTGGATCATGGAAAAAGCAAGAGAGTTCCAGAAAAACATCTATTTCTGCTTTATGGACTATGCCAAAGCCTTTCACTGTGTCAATCACAAGAAACTGTGGAGAATTCTGAAAGTGATGGGAATACTAGACCACCTGACCTGCGTTTGAGAAATCTGTATGCAGGTCAGGAGCAACAATTAGAACTGGACATGGAACAACAGACTGGTTCCAAATAGGAAAAGGAGTACGCCAAGGCTGTATATTGTCACCCTGCTTATTTAACTTGTATGCAGAGTACATCATGAGAAACGCTGGACTGGAAGAGACACAAGCTGGCATCAAGATTGCCGGGAGAAATATCAATAACCTCAGATATGCAGATGACACCACCCTAATGGCAGAAAGTGAAGAGGAACTCAAAAGCCTCTTGATGAAAGTGAAAGAGGAGAGGGGAAAAGTTGGCTTTAAGCTCAGCATTCAGAAAATGAAGATCATGGCATCCGGTCCCATCACTTCATGGGAAATAGATGGGGAAACATTGGAAACAGTGTCAGACTTTATTTTTCTGGGCTCCAAAATCACTGCAGATGGTGACTGCAGCCATGAAATTGAAAGATGCTTACTCCTTGGAAGGAAAGTTATGACCAACCTAGATACCATACTCAAAAGCAGAGACATTACTTTGCCAACAAAGGTCCATCTAGTCAAGGCTATGGTTTTTCCTGTGGTCATGTATGGATGTGAGAGTTGAACTGTGAAGAAGGCTGAGCACTGAAGAATTGATGCTTTTGAACTGTGGTGTTGGAGAAGACTCTTGAGAGTCCCTTGGACTGCAAGGAGATCCAACCAGTCCATTCTGAAGGATATCAGCCTTGGGATTTCTTTGGAAGGAATGATGCTGAAGCTGAAACTCCAGTACTTTGGCCGCCTTATGTGAAGGGTTGATTCACTGGAGAAGACTCTGATGCTGGGAGGGATTGGGGGCAGGAGGAGAAGGGGACGACAGAGGATGAGATGGCTGGATGGCATCACTGACTCGATGGACGTGAGTCTCAGTGAACTCCAGGAGTTGGTGATGGACAGGGAGGCCTGGCGTGCTGCGATTCATGGGGTCGCAAAGAGTCGGACACGACTGAGTGACTGAACTGAACTGAATGTATATGATTCAATGCTACTCTCAATTCATCCCAGTCTGTATTTTTTAAAATTATCTTTAATTTTATGTTCACAGAAAAAAATGAGAAGCAGCAGCAGGAATTTCCCCCATATTCCCCGCACTGCCTCCCTGGAGCCTCCAGCATTATCAACAAACCGCAGCAGAGGAGTACATCTGTTACAACTGGTGAACTTAAACCAACATGTCATTATCACCCAAAGTCCATAGTTTACACTAGGATTCATTCTTGGTGTTGTACATTCTATGAGTTTAGACAAACTTAGAGTATCATATAGAGTAGTTTCAGTGTTCTAAGAATCTCCTGTGTCTGTCTTTGCCTCTCCCCAACCATTGGCAGCCACTAGTCGTTTTTCTACTTTCATAGTTTTGCTTTCTACAGAGTTGGAATCGTACAGCATGGAGTTTTTTCACACCAGCTTCTTTGACTTAGTAATATGAATTTATTTTCCATCCCTGTATTTCTTGAGTGATATATATTTCTTCTAAGTGCACAGTTACGTTCCATTGTTTGGAAGTACCACAGTTTACTTATCCATTCACCTACTGAAAGACATCTTGGTTACCTTCAAGTTTTGACAATTACAAATAAAGCTTTTATAAACATCCATGTGCACATTTTTGTGTAGATATAAGTCTTCAGCTGGTCTGGATAAATACCAAGGAACATGATCTTTAGATCACATGGTAAGAATATATTTAGTTTTATAAGAAACCTTTAAACCATCTTCCAAAGTGGCTGTACCCTTTTGTATTCCTGCCAGCAGTGAATGAGACTTCCTGTTGCTCTACAACCTTATCAGCATTTCATATTGTCAGTTTCCTGAATTCTAACTATTCTGATAGATGTATAGTGGCATTGTATTGTAGTTTTAATTTGTATTTCCCTGATGATGTCTGAAGTGGAGTATCTTCAGATGCCTGTGTATCCTCGATGGTGAGGTATCTGTTAAGAGATTTGGCTCATCTTTTTAACTGAGCCGTTTGTTTTCCTATTGTTGAGTTTTAAAACTTCTTCATAAATTTTATAACTTATCAGTTATTTCATTTGCAAATATTTTCTTCAAATCTGTAGGAGACTATATATTCTCTTGACAGTGACTTTCATAGAAGAGAAAATTTTAATTTTAATAAGGTCCAGCTGATCAATTTTCTTTCAAAAATTGTGCCTTTGGTGTTCTAAATAAAAAAAATAATTGCCAAACTCAAGGTCCTATAGGTTTTCTAACTACGCATTTTTAATAAATAGAGTAAGAGGCTAAATATCTCTATCTGATCCTTGAAAATCAAGTGTAAATTCAGTCATTCTAGTTGAATCCAGGATAGAATGGCTTAGTTTTGAATGGAAAGGTGCTGGCAAAGATGTCTGGGGAAAGTGGCTGGCTCTCCAGATAAACTGGCCCCCTTAGCTTGTGATTACATTGCCCTTTCCCAGTATCTAGTTTGCAGCTTGTGGACTTGAAAATTTAATTATTCATCCATGGGACAAAGTCCACAGGTAATCAGATTTCCAAGAGACTAACACTTTAAAATCACAATGCCAAGCCATGAATTTATAATGAGAAATGTTTTAAAGTGGACCAGATATTCCATTGGCCTATATGCAAGCTTTGCCTACAAAGGTTCATATAGTCAAAGCTATGGTTTTCCCAGTAGTCATGTATGGATGTGAGAGTTGGACCATAAAGAAGGCTGAGCACTGAAGAATTGATGCCTTTGAACTGTGGTGCTGGAGAAGACTCTTGAGAGTCCCTTGGATCGCAAGGAGATCAAACCAGTCAATCCTAAAGGAAATCAACCCTGAATACTCATTGGAAGGACTGATGTTAAAACTGAAGCTCCATTACTTTGGCCACCTGATGCGAAAAGCTGACTGATTGGAAAAGACCTTGATGCTGGGAAAGACTGAAGTCAGGAGTAGAAGAGACAACACCGGGTGAGATGGCTGGATGGCATCATTGATTAAATGGACAGGAGCTTGCAAACTCCAGGAGATGGTGAAGGACAGGGAAACCTGGTGTGCTGCAGTCCACGGAGTCACAAAGAGTCATACTTGAATGAGTGACTGATTAACAACAATACGCAAGCTAATAATTCATAACCAAATTATAATTGGAAGCTTTCTGATGAGGATGGAAATAAGTAGATGATTTTAATGGCTACTTTCATGGCATTATTGGAACATAATTTTTTAAAAAGAAATCATGATTCAGGTGTCATATCACCACTCCCTAAAGATGGAGCGAGAGGTGCTTGGCAGGCATTCTCTTACTAAGCCACCAATTTTTATTTTCAATTGCTATAATGTCTATTTCTTTTCTTCCTCCATTCCTCCCTCCCTCCATCCTTTTCTCCTTCCTTTTAAAATAAAAATGCCAATACTTTCAAGTAAACTCTTGCTGTACGAATATTTCTTAGTTGACTGAGCTCATATATAATAGTTGCTTTACATTTATCCATCAGAAAGCAATCTTATTTCTTTATTTCCTAGTCCCCAGTGACTGGAACAGCCTGTTACTACTACATCTTCCTACAGGTGTCTCATGACCAAGTGATGGTTTTATTTCTGGATAGTTATCTATATACTTTCACCCATTCTGTTTCATTAGCTGTGAAGATTTTATCTTCATAGTAATTTAAGGCCCCAACAACTAAGCATTAAGGGAACCAGCAAGACACATTCTGTACATTACTAAAAGAACGGTCTAAATGCCTTCACATTCTAATATGTATAATGCCACAGCTCTTTTGAAAGAATCTTTGAAGCCTGGAAAAGAAGATCCATAGTGAAGTGAAATCCAAATGAGTGAACAAAACAAAGTCCACACTTAATAGTAGAGATGAGGAAGAAGACTTTAGTACTTTCTTGGCTATTTAAGTGTATGTATATATTGAGAATTGAATACCCATCAAAGTATCTAGTAATAAGGAAATTAATATTTATTAATTGCCTGCCATGTACCAGGAACTATGCAGGATGTTACATAATGAGCTTGAGAAGTAGGTATTTTTTATCTCTACTTTAAAATACAAAGCTGTTCAGGAATCTTTGTAGCCTTCTCAATGTCAATGAGTTTGCAGGGGCTACACATGGAATCTGAGCCCAGTTTCCTCTGATTCCTAATTCTTATTCTTCCAAGTATTTCACAACATCTTATCCACTCATTGTTAAAAGATTTACTTGGTTGGAACCCTTGAGAAAGTGAAAGTGTTAGCTGCTCAGTCATATCTAACTCTTTGCAACCCCATAGACTGTAGCCCACCAGGCTCCTCTGTCCATGGAATTCTCCAGGCAAGAATACTGGAGTGGATAGCCATTCCCTTCTCCAGGGGATCTTCCTGACTCAAAGATTGAGCTGAGGTTTACTGCACTGCAGGCTTATTCTTCACCATCTAAGCCACCAGGAAGCCCAAAAAAGTAGTAAACACCAGTATTCCACACTGCCTCACTATCTTATTCACTCACTGTTAAATTATTTTCTCTGGTTGGAACCTTCCAGAAGGTATTTTAAATCCCACTCTGTGCTCTTGTCCTCCAGAAAATTTGGGGGCTCAGAACATGCATGCCCATGGAACAGTGCTTCAGAGCCCCTGTACTAACCCTCCATCTACCAAAATCCAGTAAGAAAAGAAGCCATGGAGGCACCCTGATCTTACTCTAAATTTGTTTTGCAGTTGTATGTATTTTCCTCATTAAATAACCATGATTCACTTAACACTGTCAGAATGGTGTCTGTCTCATATTTGACATACAATAAAAATTTATTTAATGCATAAATGAAGGCATCCGTGAACGTTAAGTGCATCTTATTTTTAACTTGCCTCTCCCTAATTTCTAGCAACAACATCTCAAATTTCTTTTTCTATATATCCTACTCATGGAAGTCTAAAAGCATCATAAGCATAAAGGAAAATTAGAATTACTTAAATCTACCCATAATTCATATGCATGGCAATTAGGAGGAAGATGACAAAGAATAATATAAGCATTAATGAATAAATTAATTATAATTCTAAGAGAGATATTTTGACTTAATAGAGATCAGATTATTAAATTGAATCCATAAAGTATGTTTTAGGTATATTTTTCAAAATAAGATAAAACAGGTTAAAATGTAGCAAATTGAGTAGCTCCATGTAAAGAATGATTTATACTTTCCTTTCTCAAAAGCTATTTGGATGTACTCTTTTCCCCCATGGGTCTTCTTAAAAATTTATTGTCTAGCCTAAGACACTTCATATGTTCCTTCAATTTCTAGTCCTGCGATCACTTCAAAAGAAGCCAGTCATCTATTTTAACTAGAGCTACCAAAACAGTTCACTGGAGAACTATGCAATATTGCCTTTTATGTTTAAAAAAGGATCAATATTCTAAATCTTGGGCTTCCCAGGTGATGCTAGTGGTAAAGAACCTGCTAACTCAGGAGACGTGGTTTTGATCCCTGGGTGGGGAAGATCCCTTGGAATAGGAAATGGCAACCTGCTCCAATATTCTTGCCTGGAAAATTTTTTGGACAGAGGAGCCTGGTAGGCTGCAGTCCATGCAGCCACAAAGAGTCAGACATGACTGAGCAACTAAGCACAACTGTCTAAACTTTCTCTATCTGGTTATGTTTCTTGTATCCAGCCTCTACCTATTGTTAGAAGTCTTTAATGCAAGTTTCTAAAAGTCTCCTAACTTTTAATCTATCACGTGGAATTGAGGAGGCAGCAGAAAACCATTACATAACATCAGTACAGGGTCTTCCAAGACAACTCAGTATTCAGTCTTTACATTATAAGCTCTATACATTGTACATGGCCCAGTTGTTTAAGATACCAAGATCCAACCAGATTTTGGAAAACCATTTGCCTGTCTTAGGATAAGCACAATAAAAAATTTTCAAAGAAAAGAGAGGCCTTTGTCAACCACCTCATCAGTCTTACCTACTTCTAGACATGGTCTCCTTTTTATCTTTATTTACTTGGTAAACTGTCTTAACACTGATGGAGATGATTATGTAAGATTCAGAGACACCAATTTATCTCACTCAGTGACCTGAAACAAGGAAGCTTTTAAATAATAACTGTCCCCTTAATTTAGTTATAAGTATTCAATCACTCTCTTCCTTAAATTCATATGGCACTTTACTAGTCTAAATTTGTTCAAGAACATTAAATAATTTAATCCATATAACCCTTTGTAAGATGGTCAAGGCAAGAACTTTATATTCCTATGAGCAGTCTAAAGTTCAGAAAGTTTACGGGACTATGAAAGTTTACACAGCTAGTGATTGATGGAGGAAACACACAAAGCCAGGTTCATCCCCCAGTGTTGGAACACATGTCACTGTGCTCCATCACAAGTGTTTACTGAGGGCTTATCATGTGTACCATGCATGCACTCCCAACATTCACTATTTGGATCAGGAAATA
This sequence comes from Bos mutus, assembly GCF_027580195.1. Classification (NCBI taxonomy): domain Eukaryota; kingdom Metazoa; phylum Chordata; class Mammalia; order Artiodactyla; family Bovidae; genus Bos; species Bos mutus. The sequence goes on along the minus strand of NC_091630.1, from coordinate 23,859,301 downwards.
AGAAACACAGGGAGGAATTAAGCAATACTATCATTCAAAAGGTCTGGGACTGAAACATTTCTATGGCTTATTATCAGCTAATATTCAGTCCATCCATCAAAGTAGGACATAAGTAGGACAAAAGAAATAGAAGTTTAAGAAAAAAAGGCATTAGTATACTCAGAGCAGTTATTATTTTTCATAAACCTAATAAATATAAAGGCCTATTTCTATCAGGCCTTTACTAAAAGGAATTGAGAAAAAAATGGAGAGGGTGAAATAGCTATAACAGATTTGAATTTTACAAGCAAGAGGATTTGAGAAATATCATGATGCAGAGAACCAAAATACCTGGGCTGCCTCTGCATATTTGAGGGCAATGCTAACAAAGTCAGGGTGACCTTCTAGGGTTTCTTTTTTTCTTCATCTTCTTCCCATCGCTTCTCAGTTGCTTATCACACAGAGTTTGGTAATTAATGAACAAAAATTAGCTGTTTGGAAACTACTGTGGGAGAAGAGCATTCCAGAAACTTAAGGCATTGCTACAATGATTGTTAAAAATGTAGAAAAGTCAAGAAGTGGCAAAATGTTGTAATATACTGACTGTCACAACTCCTACAGCTTCCGCCTACATAGCTGGCTAACTTCATAACTGAAAACACTGCACTGTAAATAAGCCAAAACCATTTCCATTTCCAGTAAGGTCTCTTACATTTGTTCTCTAAATCAAGTTAGAAACTTTAACCTTTTGTGATTAAAGTCTAGAATACAGACCTTTATATTCTCAAGTGCTTCCTGCGGTTCAGAAATAACTGTAAAGTTCTCAGAAAAAAACAAATGTGACTACTGACTAAATTTACAGCATCTGAGTTCATGTAAGTAAATCCTGGATCTTTATGCAAAAGCTAACTTATATGAAGTAATCAGCAGGCTCTAAATAGTAAACATCAATATCCAAAATTGAATTTGCCTGTGTTTTCACAATGAAGGTAATACATGGCTGCCATGATGGCCAGGAAGATGGTGCACTGCACAATCCCAGGGGCACAACGGTGTACCCAGGAATTATATAACGTGGCAGCCCAGTATGTGAATTCAATGTAAGCAACTGCTTCCAATTAGCAGCTGAGAATATGTAATGAGAGAATCAAAAGTTATACTAGAGAGAATAATAAAGACTTATTAGGTAGATGAGACATTGCATTGCATATAGTATATCAATGCGACATGAATGACGGACTTTGATTTTTGATTCCGAAAGGCAGAGAAGTGTGGCAGCATGCATTAAGTCCTCAGCAGTGTATGGTTGGTAACAATATCCAACAATAATTTAAACAAGCACTATCCTAGAGAAATGAACAGTATAAAATATACTGACATAGTACTATTCAGAGTACACACTAAATGTTTAGATCAAAAAAGCTAATTATTGATAATACATATTTTAATCTAGGTTTCCCACATTGCAAGCAGATTCTTTACCAGCTGAGCCACAGGGGAAGCCCAATATTAAGTTAAGATGGAGTTATAAAAGTGATTAATCTAGAGAAAAGTCACCTTTCTTCTCCTCTTCTGAGGAAGTAGATATTTAATTGCTATTATACTCAATAAAGAATATCTAGAATTTGTCTAAAGTATAAGACTGAAATTAGATAAGGAACTTAAACTGTCATATATTATTTAAATGCACTAGAATATTTAATTTCCTACTTCTGAATTATATACACACTCACATACACATACACATGTATTCTTTAACTTTTCTTAGAAACTAATTCTAATTTTTAACCCTGACTTGAAAGAAAACTTTTTCTTACTGCTTTAAGTTATAATGTGTTTATAACAAAAAATAAGCAATAGGAAAATTACATAACAGTTCTCTCCAATAATCAAATTATTTTAAAAAATTAATCATATAGATTATATTAAATTTAACTATTGACTAGCTCAAAGGCATCAGGGACCACTGACCAACATCTCATGCTTTCACACCCATCCCGCTAATCTCTAAATAAAAGTCTCTTTCAAACAATTGCGGTGCTTCACCTTTTTTTTCATATAGGTGCTTCCTGTCAAGCATTTTCTTACTTACTGTTCAGACATGAAAGAATTCAACTATGAGATATTTTTATTATCCTTTTACTCTGCATTGCAAGTGTGAATTAATGTTTCTTTTTTCCCCAAATATCAACTTCTGGTGATTTGAGGTGACCTAAAGCATAGAATACAGTTAAGAGTAATCCACTTGGACTCAAATTTAATGATAATTTGGTTAGGAGTTTGCCATTGTGCTATGTGAAATAACATTCAGTTCAGTTCAGTTCAGTCACTCAGTTGTGTCCGACTCTTTGTAACCCCTTGAATTGCAGCATGCCAGGCCTCCCTGTCCATTACCAACTCCCCGTGTTCACTTAGACTCACGTCCATTGAGTCAGTGATGCCAACCAGCCATCTCCTCCTCTGTCGACCCCTTCTCCTCTTGCCCCCAATCTCTCCCAGCATCAGAATCTTTTCCAATGAGTCAACTCTTTGCATGAGAAGGCCAAAGTACAGGAGCTTCAGCTTTAGCATCATTCCTTCCAAAGAAATCCCAGGGCTGATCTCCTTCAGAATGGACTGGTTGGATCTCCTTGCAGTCCAAGAGACTCTCAAGAGTCTTCTCCAACACCACAGTTCAAAAGCATCAATTCTTCAGCACTCAGCTTTCTTCACAGTCCAACTCTCACATCCATACATGACCACAGGAAAAACCATAGCCTTGACTAGACGGACCTTTGTTGGCAAAGTAATGTCTCTGCTTTTAAATATGCTCTCTAGGTTGGTCATAACTTTCCTTCCAAGGAGTAAGTGTCTTTTAATTTCATGGCTGCAGTCACCATCTGTAGTGATTTTGGAGCCCAGAAAAATAAAGTCTGACACTGTTTCCACTGTTTCCCCATCTATTTGCCATGAAGTGATGGGACCAGATGCCATGATCTTCATTTACTGAATGTTGAGCTTTAAGCCAACTTTTTCACTCTCCACTTTCATTTTCATCAAGAGGCTTTTTAATTCCTCTTCACTTTCTGCCATAAGGGTGGTGTCATCTGCATATCTGAGGTGATTGATATTTCTCCCAGCAATCTTGATTCCAGCTTGTGCTTCTTCCAGCCCAGGGTTTCTCATGATGTACTCTGCATAGAAGTTAAATAAGCAGGGTGACAATATACAGCCTTGACGTACTCCTTTTCCTATTTGGAACCAGTCTGTTGTTCCATGCCCAGTTCTAACTGTTGCTTCCTGACCTGCATATAGGTTTCTCAAGAGGCAGGTCAGGTGGTCTGGTATTCCCATCTCTTTCAGAATTTTCCACAGTTTATTGTGATTCACACAGTCAAAGGCTTTGGCATAGTCAATAAAGTAGAAATAGATGTTTTTCTGGAAAAGCCGCCAAATGAGGAGCTACTTTGGTTACATTCAGTCCTTGCAGAATTGCTTGCTACATAAAATTCATACACTGACAATAAACTGTTCTCCCCTATTTATACAACAAGGTCACTTATGTATACTGCTACTAATAGTTACTGTGTTAAGGTTAGTGTCACCAATGAATTTAAATACAGAAATAAATATTATGTGTTAATCCTATGGAAGGCCTTTCAACATGACTGTGCTTCTACTCCCTTTTATTCTGACAATATTCCAATCCCTGCCAATATGAGAATTATACATACACCAGCACATTATGGCTGAAAATGTACATATCAATAACAATAGCAGCTAACACTTATTGAATGAAATGCCACAAACTTCACCTGGACTATGTGATTTAATTCTTAGGAAAATCCTATAATTGTATTACTATAAAGGGAATGTGGTAAAAACAATCACAACACTACCACCAAGAGTAAAACAATTACAGTAGCAACACCAGATACTCATTGGTATTATTCACCAGTGCTAATTTTTCATGACCAAGAAAAAGAAATGCAAAAAAGGCAAAACAGTTGTCTGAGGAAGCCATACAAATAGCTGAGAAAAGAAGAGAAGCGAAAGGCAAGGGAGAAAAGGAAAGATATACCCATTTGAATGCAGAGTTCCAAAGAATAGCAAGGAGAGATAAGAAAGCCTTCCTCAGTGATCAATGCAAAGAAATAGAGGAAAACAATAGACTGGGAAAGACTAGAGATCTCTTCAAGAAAATTAGAGATACCAAGGGAACATTTCATGCAAAAATGGGTACAATAAAGGACAGAAATGGTATGGACCTAACAGAAGCAGAAGATATTAAGAAGGGGTGCAGAATACATAGAAGAACTATACAAAAAAGACCTTCACAACCCAGATAATCATGGTGGCATGATCACTCACCTAGAGACAGACATCCTGGAATGGGAAGTCAAGTGGGCCTTAGGAAGCATTACTACGAACAAAGCTAGTGGAGGTGATGGGATTCCAGTTGAGCTATTTCAAATCCTGAAAGATGATGCTGTGAAAATGCTGCACTCAATATGCCAGCAAATTTGGAAAACTCAGCAGTGGCCACAAGATTGGAAAAAAGTCAGTTTTCATTCCAATCCCAAAAGCAATGCCAAAGAATGCTCAAACTACTGCACAATTACGCTCATCTCACATACTAGCAAAGTAATGCTCAAAATTCTCCAAGCCAGGCTTCAACAGTATGTGAACCGTGAACTTCCAGATGCTTAAGCTGGATTTAGAAAAGGCAGAGGAACCAGAGATCAAATTGCCAACATCTGTTGGATCATCGAAAAAACAAGAACGTTCCAAAAAACACCTACTTCTGCTTTATTGACTATGCCAAAGCCTTTGACTGTGCAGATCACAACAAACTCTGCAAAATTCTTCAAGAGACGGGCATATCAGACCACCTGACCTGCCTCCTGAGAAATCTGTATGCGTGTCAAGAAGCCACAGTTAGAACTGGACATGGAAAAACAGACTGGTTCAAAATTGGCAAAGGAGTATGTCAAGGCTGTATATTGACACCTTGGTTATTTAACATCTATGCAGAGTGCAATCATGACAAATCCCAGACTCAATGAAGCACAAGCTGGAATCAAGATTTCCAAGAGAAATTTCAGTAACATCAGATATGCAGATGACACTACCCTTATGGCAGAAAGCATAGAAGAACTAAAGAGCGTCTTGAGGAAAGTGAAAGAGGAGAGTGAAAAAGTTGGCTTAAAACTCAACATTCAGAAAACTAAGATCATGGCATCTGGTCCCATCCCTTCATGGCAAATAGATGGAGAAACAATGGAAACAGTGAGAGACTTAATTTTGGGGGGCTCCAATATCACTGCAGATGGTGACTGCAGCCATGAAATTAAAAGACACTTGCTCCTTGGAAGAAAAGTTATGACCAACCTAGAGAGCATATTTAAAAGCAGAGGCATTACTTTGCCAACAGAGGTCTGTCTAATCAAAGCTGTGGTTTTTCCAGTAGTCATGTGTGGATATGACAGTTGGAATATAAAGAAAGCTGAGTGCCGAAGAATTGATGCATTTGAACTGTGGTGTTGGAGAAGACTCTTGAGAGTCCCTTGGACAGCTAAGAGATACAACCAGTCCATCCTAAAGGAAATCAGCCCTGAATATTCATCGGAAGGACTGTTGCTGAAGCTGAAACTCCAATGCTTTGGGCACCTAATTGGAAGAACTGACTCATTGGAAAAGACCCTGATGCTGGGAAAGATTGAAGGTGGGAGAAGAAGGGGATGACAGGATGAAATGGTTGGATGGCATCACCGACTCAACGGACATGAGTTTGAGTAACCTCCAGGAGTTGGTGATGGACAGGGAGGCCTGGCATGCTGCAGTCCACAGAGTTACAAAGAGTTGAACACCACTGAGTGACCGAACTGGACTGAAGTGTGCTAATTTTTACAGCAACCAATAAAGTAGGGTATGCATGCGTGTGTGTGTGTTTGGTAGTTCACAGTTGTGTTTGCCTCTTTGCAACCCCGTGGACTGTAGCTCACAAGGCTCCTCTGTCCATGGTATTCTCCAGGCAAGAATACTAGACTGGGTTGCCATTCCCTTCTCCAGGGGATCTTCCCAACCTAGGGATTGAACCCAGGTCTCCTGAACTGCAGGCAGATTCTTTACCATCTAAGCCACAAGGAAGCCCAATAAAGTAGGGACTAGTACATATTTTCCTTATTTCATAGGTAAGGACACTAAGGCACAGAGAGGTCACGTAACTTGTCTAGGCCAAAAGCTATTAAATGGCAGACCAAGATCAAATTCATTTTGGCTCCAGAATCTGTGCTTGTAAACCATTACACTATGCTGCCTCTTTATTCTCTCATGACAATTCTATGCCACAGATTTTATTTATTATGCTAATTTTACAGATGGGAAAACTGAAACACAAAGAATTTAAGTGATTTAACTAAGACTGCTTAGCTCAGAGGAAGAGAAACTTTTTCTGTAAAGGGCCAGATAGTAAAAGTCTTGGATTTGCAGAACATAGGGTCTTTGTGGCAACTACTCAACTCTGGTAATGTAGCACACAAGCAACCACAGATGGTACATAAATAAATGAGCATAGCTGTGTTCCAATAAAACTTTATTTATGGACACAGAAATGAACTTCATATACAATTTTCATGTGTCACCATTAAAAAAATGTTTCTACAAATCTATGAATATTCTTAAATTACAAGTCATTAAAAAACAGGCAGTAGGCCAGATTGGGAAGACCAGCTATAGTCTGTCTACTCCTGATATAGTTTGGGATTGTTGGAACTGATATGTTAATCCCAGGTAGGGTTGGGAAGATCCCCTGGAGAAGGGAAAGGCTACCCACTCCAGTACTCTGGCCTGGAGAATCCCATGGACTGTATATTCCACAAAGAGTTGTATATTTGTATATTCCAACAAAGAGTTGGATATGATTGAGCAACTTTCAGTTTCACTTCACTTCACAATCCATCTTCAGAGTTCACATTCCAAACAACTGTAATCTAAAGAAGTGTTTCTTAAACTTAAAGGCTCATAAGGATCTCGTAAAAATACACTTCTTTAGATTAACATAAATGTTTCTTAGTCTCTGAAATCTATACATCCAATTGCATGCTGCTGTCCCTAATCAGGTGCTGAAAAGCTTAGCCTTCCAAGAATGCTTTGAGTAACAATGATCCACAGGCACATGGGGGTGCCAATTTATCTGGTAAATAAAAGAATTCTCTAGATTATATAGTCTATAACATTGTCATTACTAAGGAGATGTTGGTCTGCAATTCACATGAAATAAAAATATGTACGTATTTTTTGCTGAATTCATGATTTTGTTGTTGTTCAGTCACGAAATTGTGTCTGTCTCTTGGCGACCCGTGGACTGCGACACTCCAGGCTTCTCCATCCCTCACCATCTCCTGGAGTTTGCCCAAGTTCATATCCATTGAATTGGTGATGCCATCCAACCATCTCATCCTCTGTCACCCCCTTCTCTTTCTGCCTTCAATCTTTCCCAGAATCAGGGTCTTTTCCAGTGAGTGGGCTGTTTGCAACAGGTGACCAAAGTATTGGAGCTTCAGCTTTAGCATCAATATTTCCAGTGAGTATTCAGGGTCAATTTCTTTAGGATTGACTGGTTTTATCACCTTGCTGTCCAAGGGACTCTCAAGAGTCTTCCCCAACATTACAGTTTGAAAGCATCAATTCTTCATCACTCAGCCTTCTTTATGGTCCAGCTCTCGCATTCATACATGAATACTGGAAAGACCATAGCCTTTACTATACGGACCTTTGTTGGTAAAGTGACATCTTTGCTTTTTAACACACTGTTTAGGTTTGTCATAACTTTACTGCAAAGAAGCAACTGTCTTCTGATTTCATGGCTGCAGTCACCATCCACAGTGGTTTTAGAACACAAGAAGAGGAAAACTGTTATTGCTTCCACCTTTTCCCCTTCTATGTGCCATGAAGTGATGAGACCAGATGCCATGATCTTAGATTTTTTAATATCGAGTTTTAAGCCGGCTTTTTCAATGTGCTCCTTCACCCTCATCAAGAGGGTCTTCAGTTCCTCTTCGCTTTCTGCCATTAGAGTGGTATCATCTGCATATCTGAATTCATGACAGCAGAGTACAAATATGTAATCAAAGTTTTGCTTACAAATTGGACAGCCTTTCTGCCTTCCACTGGCAGTTGTAAGACTCATGTCACTGGCAAGGAAAGGCACAGTAATATGAAAGAAAACAGGTGCTTCTCATCTGATTTTTCTTAGAATATTGAAAAAGCAAGACTGAAACTTCTCCCAATGATGAGACCCCAGACATTAAAAGTATAGAAACAATTTGGTAGGCAGTTATTTTAAAAGTATTGTAATAATTTTTTATATACTCAAGCTTACCCCTAAAGAATAGAAACAATCCTCTTTAGAAATCTCTTCACTTTCCACTAGAAATTAAGCACCGTTAACTTCTACTTTATTAAAGTGTCCATCCCTACTCCCCCCTCCCAATAGATGTCTGGTCATAGCACATAACTATTTTTAGAGCCTTCTAGAAAATAGAAAGACATACACTTTGTGTTAAAAGAAAGCCTTTATGGTTATCTTAAGAGTTTATTATTTTACATAACAAAAGGTTACATTTAGTTTTCTTTTAAACCTACAATCTAGTACTCAGAACCCTAACATTTGTTATATTTTTCTGAAAAAACCTTGAGATGCCTAATGAGAGCATTTGCTGCCTAAACAAAACCCATATTTTTTATAGTCTTTTCAAGTGGTATTTTCAAAGGCACTGGGAGAAAAGCTGATGTGTGATGACTACCATTAGGAGGCAGTGATATTCTTTGACCTTTATTTAATCACCATCATCAAAAGGCATTTCCCAGGTGTCCAGTTGTGGCAGCAGCTTATTTGTGCTGCGGCATTAAGTTCCATCCTGCTTTACGGCTGGAAGAAAGCCTGAGTGGTCATTTTATCCAACACGATCTTCCAACCGAGACTACACTAAACTGTGACAGTATTCTTTTTCCAAATGGTATTGACAAAATCTTTATTACCTTTCCTGCCAATCATTTCATAACAAAGTCAACTGAAAAGGAGTGCAAAAGCAGATTTTATAGGACATACCAGCGATGTAAAACTGGAGTAGCAGTTTCAAAAAAAAAGGCAGAAAAACACATTGTCTATTCTGGTGAGGCAATTTGCAAAATGGCTTACTGCTAGGAAAAATCAAACAAAAACTTTAGAGTACAAAGTTAAGAACAGCTTCAAAAATGTGGACACTACAACGGAGACTCGAAGAACACATGTAGTCAGAGTACTGATATTCTGGCTTAATAGGGAGAAACTGCTAAGAAATACAATCAAGGAGACCAATAATTAGATGACAGGGCAATGTGGATATTAATTTTAGAAGAAAAGAAGATACATCACCATGGAGTAACAGTTCAATATGATTTAATTGCATAAGTCTCTTCCATGATCTAAGCATGGGTGAGCAAGTTGTTTGACTATAAACATACTCTTTATTAAAGTAAGCAGTTTGCCTCAAGTGTTGAGAAGCATTTAACCTCTAACTTTAAGCCAATTCACATTTGAGGGTTATAGTAAATACCTGCTGTTTTTATTATTTAGATTCCATTTACCCTGCTTCCCATAATTGCATTCCTCTATTTCCCTCTGAAAAAAAACAACCCCTCTCTCCTTTGTCACTTGTCTCCTGTGAAAGAGGCTCTGTGACACAAGCCTTCAGTTCAGTTAAGTTCAGTCACTCAGTCATGTCTGACTCTTTGCGACCCCATGGAATGCAGCACACCAGGCCTCCCTCCCTGTCCATCAGCAACTCCTGGAGCTTACTCAAACTCACGTCCATCATGTCGGTGATGCCATCCAACCAGTTCATCCTCTGTCGTCCCCTTCTCCTCCTGCCCTCAATATTTCCCAGCATCATGGTCTTTTTCAATGAGTCAGTTCTTCACATCAGGTGGCCCAAGGATTGGTGTTTCAGCTTCAGCATTAGCCTTCCAATGAACACCCAGGACTGATCTCATTTAGGATGGACTGGTTGGATCTCCTTGCTGTCCAAAGGACTCTCAAGAGTCTTCTCCAACACCACAATTCAAAAGCATCAATTTTTCAGCACTCAGCTTTCTTTATTATCCAACTCTCACATCCATACATGACTACTGGAAAAACCATAGCATTGACTAAATGGACCTTTGTTTTTTTTTGTTTTGTTTTGTTTTATCTCTGCTTTTTAATATGCTGTCAAGGTTGGTCATAGCTTTTTTCCCAAGGAGCAAGCGTCTTGTAATTTCATGGCTGCAGTCACCATCTGCAGTGATTTTGGAGCCCCGGAAATAAAGTCTCTCAATGCTTCCATTGTTTCCCCATCTATTTGCCATGAAGTGATGGGACCAGATGCCATGATCTTAGTTTTCTGGATGTTGCATTTGAAACCAACTTTTTTACTCTTCTCCTTAACTTTCATCAAGAGGATCTTTAGTTTGTGTTCGCTTTCTGCCATAAAGATGGTGTCATCTGCGTATCTTAGGTTATTGATATTTCTCCCAGCAATCTTGATTCCAGTTTGCGCTTCATTCAGCCAGGTATTTCTCATGATGTACTCTGCATGTAAGTTAAATAAGCAGGATGACAATATACAGCCTTGACATACTCCTTTCCCGATCTGGAGCCACTTAATTGATAATGGTGGCTGCACAGGTGCAGGAGGGCTGAGAAGAGCTACTCCATGTTCAAGGTCAGGGGGGCAGCTGTGAGGAGATACCCCTCGTCCAAGGTAAGGAGCAGTGGCTGTGCTTTGCTGGAGCAGCCATGAAGAGATACCCCACGTCCAAGGTAAGAGAAACCTATGTAAAACGGTAGGTGTTGTGAGAGGGCATCAGAGAGCAGACACACTGAAACCATAATCACAGAAAACTAGCCAATCTGATCACACAGACCACAGCCTTGTCTAACTCAATGAAACTAAGCCATGCCACATGGGGCCACCCAAGACGGATGGGTCATGGTGGAGAGGTCCACTGGAGAAGGGAATGGCAAACCACTTCAGAATTCTTGCCTTGAGAACCCCATAAACAGTATGAAAAGGCAAAAAGGTAGGACACTGAAAGATGAACTCCCCAGGTCGGTAGGTGCCCAATATGCTACTGGAGATCAGGGAGAAATAACTCCAGAAAGAACGAAGGGATGGAGCCAAAGCAAAAACAATACCCAGTTGTGATGTGACTGGTGACAGAAGCAAGGTCCGATGCTGTAAAGAGCAATATTGTATAGGAACCTGGAATGTTAGGTCCATGAATCAAGGCAAATTGGAAGTAGTCAAAAAGGAGATGGCAAGAGTGAATGTCGACATTCTAGGAATCAGCAAACTAAGATGGACTGAATGGGTGAATTTAACTCAGATGACCATTATATCTACTACTGTGGGCAGGAATCCCTCAGAAGAAATGGAGTAGCCATCACGGTCAACAAGAGAGTCTGAAATGCAGTACTTGGATGCAGTCTCAAAAATGACAGAATGATCTCTGTTCATTTCCAAGGCAAACCATTCAATATCACGGTAATCCAAGGCTATGCTTCAACCAGTAATGCTGAAGAAGCTGAAGTTGAACAGTTCTATGAAGACCTACAAGACCTCTTAGAACTAATACCCAAAAAAGATGTCCTTTTCATTATAGGGGACTGGAATGCAAAAGTAGGAAGTCAGGAAACATCTGGAGTAACAGGCAAATATGGCCTTGGAATATGAAATGAAGCAGGGCAAAGGCTACCAGAGTTTTGCCAAGAGAACACACTGGTCATAGCAAACACCCTCTTCCAACAACAAAAGAGAAGACTCTACACGTGGATATCACCAGATGGTCAACACCGAAAAAAGATTGATTATATTCTTTGCAGCCAAAGATGGAGAAGCTCTATACAGTCAGCAAAAACAAGGCCAGGAGCTGACTCTGGCTCAGATCATGAAATCCTTATTGCCAAAATCAGACTTAAATTGAAGAAAGCAGGGAAAATCACTAGATCATTCAGGAATGACCTAAATCAAATCCCTTATGATTATACAGTAGAAGTGAGAAACAGATTTAAGGGACTAGATATGATAGACAGATTGCCTGAAGAACTATGGATGGAGGTTCATGACATTGTACAGGAGACAGGGATCAAAACCATCCCCATGGAAAAGAAATGCAAAAAAGCAAAATGGCTGTCTGGGGAGGCCTTACAAATAGCTGTGAAAAGAAGAGAAGCGAAAAGCAAAGTAGAAAAGTAAAGATATAAGCATCTGAATGCAGAGTTTCAAAGAATAGCAAGGAGGGATAAGAAAGCATTCCTCAGCGATCAATGCAAAGAAATAGAGGAAAACAACAGAATGGGAAAGACTAGAAATCTCTTCAAGAAAATTAGAGATACGAAGGGAACATTTCATGCAAAGATGGGCTCGATAAAGGATAGAAATGGTATGGACCTAATAGAAGCAGAAGATATTAAGAAGAGGTGGCAAGAATACACAGAAGAACTGTACAAAAAAGATCTTCACGAACCAGATAATCATGATGGTGTGATCACTCACCTAGAGCCAGACATCCTGGAATGTGAAGTCAAGTGGGCCTTAGAAAGTATCACTACAAACAAAGCTAGTGGAGGTGATGGAATTCCAGTTGAACTATTTCAAATCCTGAAAGATGATGCTGTAAAAGTGTTGCACTCAATATGCCAGCAAATTTGGAAAACTCAGCATTGGTCACAGGACTGGAAAAGGTCAGTTTTCATTCCAATCCCAAAGAAAGACAATGCCAAAGAATGCTCCGACTACCACACAATTGCACTCTTCTCACACGCTAGTAAAATAATGCTCAAAATTCTCCAAGCCAGACTTCAGCAATATGTGAACCATGAACTTCCAGATGCTCAAGCTGGTTTTAAAAAAGGCAGAGGAACCAGAGAGCAAATTGCCAACATCCGCTGGATGATAGAAAAAGCAAGAGAGTTCCAGAAAAATATCTATTTCTGCTTTATTGACTATGCCAAAGCCTTTGACTGTGTGGATCACAATAAACTGTGGAAAATTCTGAAAGAGATGAGAATACCAGACCACCTGACCCGTCTCCTGAGAAACCTGTATTCAGGACAAGAAGAACAGTTAGAAACAGACATGGAACAACAGACTCGTTCCAACAGGAAAAGGAGTACATCAAGGCTGTATATTGTCACCCTGCTTACTTAACTTATATGCAGAGCACATCATGAGAAACACTGGGTTGGAAGAAGCACAAGCTTGGACTATAAACAAAACTGAGCAACAAAGAATTGATGCTTTTGAACTGTGATGTTTGAGAAGACTCTCAGGAGTCCGTTGGACTGCAAGGAGATCCAAGCAGTGCATCCTAAAGGAGATCAGTCCTGGGTGTTCATTGGAAGGACTGATGCTAAAGCTGAAACTCCAATACTTTGGTCACGTCATGCGGAGAGTTGACTTATTGGAAAAAAACCCTGATTTAGGGATTGGAGGCAGGAGGAGAATGGGATGACAGAGGGTGAGATGGCTGGATGGCATCACCGATTCGATGCACATGAGTTTGAGTGAACTCCCGGAGTTGGTGATGGACAGGGAGGCCTGGCATGCTGCAATTCATGGGATCGCAAAGAGTTGGACACGACTGAGTAACTGAAGTGAACTGATGTTTGCCTAGAGAATCCCATGGACAGAGGAGCCTGGTGGCCTGCCATTCATGGGGTCACACAGAGTCAGACACAACTGAAGCGACTTAGCAGCAGCAGCAGAAATAAACAACTTGAATAAATAACCTAGCTTAGTTTTACTCCATTAACTACATTATCAGTTTTCTCCACACAAAATAAGAATAAAAATTCCTGTATCACAAGACGTTTTGAGGATTAGTGCAACACTGGGCTTGAAAATGTTTTATAAAGTATCAGGTGCAATTATAATTCCAAAGGAAATATTTGTGGAAGACAATAATTTTCCATGAAGATTCTAAGTTCAACTCAAAGGCTACAATCAAACAAATAATGAGAATATAATCAGAGCTTTAGAAAATTTTATGTTAAAATGAAATAAATAGAAAAATAACAGAAAAAGAGAGAAATTCACTTAAGTGTGAAGATAAATAGATGAGGCCCTGAAATTAACATTCTGCAATACAGAAGCACCTGTGGTTTTGAATAATGATGTACTGATGAAGAAAATGCTATTTCTATGAGCAATAACTGACTACGTGCGACTCAAACGAGTCAGGCTTAGAGCTCAGGTTTTCCTCATCTAATCCAGGGCTCTAAAATATAGCTAGCTATAAGCATTTATTGAGTTCTTATTATATGCTAGTATTGCCTTAAGTATTTTACATGAATAATACAGTGATGCTGGTGCTCCCATAATCTTTGCTTCCCTGACAGACTGGTTGAGACAAACATAAACCAGGTAATTTAGCAAGGTCACACAGGCTGAACTAGGACTGAACCAAGGCAGGTTGATAGCCTTGCTATGTTCTCAACCTCTATGCCACCTCTCTAAGCAGAGCTAGACTGCCTTGCCTTCCATTATGCATTTCTCAGTCTTCATGAAAAACCAGTTCATAGGCTCTTATTATACTTTTAAATAGTTTATCTAAGGTATTGGATTGCATTTCCTATCCACTCAGAGAAGCAATGTGTTCTCCCAAAGTTCCCCACAGGAGCTGAAGAGTCTGTGAATGGATAATGACTGAAACCAGAGGTGGAAAAATAACACATTCAATGCAGAAATAGCAATTAAGAAGTTCAACACAATATCCTGTTTACACCTTTACACGTTGCCTAAAGCATAACAATCAGAAAAACCTTGTGTCCTTTAAAGGTTAATAAAGACTACTGTACGAATGTGAATATATAAAGCTAAGAAATCTAAATTCATTTCTATGAAATGATTTTAATTCTAAATTATTTGAAAAGGCATAATATTCTGGAACAGATTATTATCTTTTTCCAAAGCTCCTTTGAGACATACAAAATAGTCCAACAGAGTAACCAACAAACAAAAACCTATAATATCACCTAAGATCTTCCACATAAGAGAAAAATAATACATAAATATAACTAAAAATAAATATGAAAGGGAAATAAATTCACCTGTACCCAAATCCCTTTAAAGTCAGTCAGTACTCTTTCCTCTGAATTTAAACGTCAAAAATACAAGTTCATATATTATCTTTAGGTGATTTAATTTGGATGTTTCTTACAAATGCTAATGAATAACTGTGGTATTAATCAGACCTGATTCACATTCATCAATGAGTAACTCCCTTTGGCTCAATAGAATTACTTATATTACTTATTCTTTATATTTTGCTTTTGAACTGTGGTGTTGGAGAAGACTCTTCAGAGTCCCTTGGACTGCAAGGAGATCCAACCAGTCCATCCTAAAGGAAATCAGTCCTGGGTGTTCACTGGAAGGACTGAGTTGAAGCTGAAACTCCCATATTTGATGCAAAGAGCTGATTCATTTGAAAAGACCCTGATGCTGGGAGGGATTAGGGGCAGAAGGAGAAGGGGACGACAGAGGATGAGATGGTTGGATGGCATCATTGACTCGATGGACGTGAGTCTGAGTGAACTCTGGGAGTTGGTGATGGACAGGGAGGCCTGGTGTGCTGCAATTCATGGAGTCGCAAAGAGTTGGACACGACAGAGCGACTGAACTGACTTTATATTTTTGTAAC
Source organism: Bos mutus (assembly GCF_027580195.1). Classification (NCBI taxonomy): domain Eukaryota; kingdom Metazoa; phylum Chordata; class Mammalia; order Artiodactyla; family Bovidae; genus Bos; species Bos mutus. The sequence goes on along the minus strand of NC_091630.1, from coordinate 23,843,620 downwards.
ACTTTGCATATACAGTTGACCCTTGAACAATGTAAGGGTTTGGGGAGGTTCAGAGTGCCGCTCCTCCCCTCCACCACCTCCCACAGTTGAAAATCTGTGTTGTGTTATCTCTGCCTCAAAAACAAAGAAACTGATAAATGATTCACTCAAGGGCGGGAAGCTGAGACAGTCAGGATAGAATCAAGTCTCAAAACCCTAGTTTTGATTCCGTGTATTGTGATCTCTAATCAATCACAAACTTTTTCCCGCATACTTAGAGATCTGTAAAATGAAAATACAGGTGCTATATACGTTGAAAAAAATTCACACACAAGTGGACCCATGCAGTTCAAAACCATGTTATTCAAGGGTCAGCTGTATCATCTACTCTTATTTGCACAATAACCTGTGAGGGGAAAGGCAGGTATTATTATTATTTACAAATAAAGAAACTTAGAATCAGTAAGAAGTCTATATTTTAATGTTTAAGATAACTATAAAAGCCATATTTAACTTGTACATCAATGCTTGACCCCCTAAAATTCCTATTACATATGTAAAAACATCTAATGAAGGGAACTCATCATTTCCCAAAGGGGATTACTCTTACCCTGGCCAGATCTGAATTTGGGGAAATTTTTCCTTACCAAAGTCTGTTCACATAATCTCAAATTACTGGCCTGAGTTTACCTTTAAAGTCACAGGACAAATCTATTTTTGGATAAATAAATTTTTAAATATATGTGCTTGTCTATTAAGTCCCTCTATTTTCTTTCCTGTAAGCTAAACATTCTGCTTGTTTAACTCTTCTTTGTGTCTTAAGTATATGTGTATATATATATATACATACATATATATATAAAATTAATATATTTTATATTACGTTACATATATAATACAAGCATATAAGCATATATAAAATATGTATTATATTAAATTACCATATAACGACATAATAAACACATAATATATAAATATACACTAATTTTTAAAATGATACATATATTTATGTAAATATATGTAAACTTTTTAATATAAACCTCTACACACAGTTCCAAATATGGCATTTTTTGTGAGATATTATACAAGCCTAAGGAGATGAAACTGAATGTCATTCAATCACACTGTTTTATCAAGTTAATAAATGGTTGAGTAATTACTATATATCCCAAATTTGACCAGCACCTATGAAAAAAACTAAAGTGGTATAACATGTGGTAACTTATCTCAATCAATTTATAGCCCAGTTGGATTTATCTAATTTTAAAAGTATGTGGACTAATCCAAGTAAAATTAAACACTCCATCATCTAGTACTAATTATAAGTAAAGTAAGGATTTATAGGATTATCACACATGCTATATATATGTTACAGGTCTACACACATGCTACAATTTCTGCTGCCTTGTCCGTGGCAGGCATTGCCAAGAGAGCACTGTACTGAGTGCTGAGTATGGGTCCATGACTTCAGAATCCTTCTCTGGGAGAAGTGCCTTAAAAGAGTAATTAAAGGTAAGTTTGGGGATGGTGGCTCAAACTACCACACAATTGTACTCATCTCACACGCTAGTCAAGTAATGCTCAAAATTCTCCAAGCCAGGCTTCAATAGTATGTGAAATGTGAACTTCCAGATATTCAAGCTGGTTTTAGAAAAGGCAGAGGAACCAGAGATCAAATTGCCAACATCCGTTGGATCATTGAAAAAGCAAGAGAGTTCCAGAAAAACATCTACTGCTTTATTGACTATGCCGAAGCTTTTGACTGTGTCAATCACAAGAAACTGTGGAAAATTCTGAAAGAGATGGGAATACCAGACCACCTGACCTGCCTCCTGAGAAATCTGTATGCAGGTCAAGAAGCAACAGTTAGAACTGGACATGGAACAACAGACTAGCTCCAAATAGGAAAAGGAGCATGTCAAGGCTGTATATTGTCACCCTGCATATTTAACATCTATGCAGAGTACATCATGAGAAATGCTGGACTGGATGAAGCACAAGCTGGAATCAAGATTGCCAAGAGAAATATCAAGAACTTCAGATATGCAGATGACACCACACTTATGGCAGAAAGCAAAGAAGAACTAAAGAGCGTCTTGAGGAAAGTGAAAGAGGAGGGTGGAAAAGTTGGTTTAAATCTCAACATTCAGAAAACTAAGATCATGGCATCCAGTCCCATTACATCATGGAGAAATAATGGAAACAGTGAGAGGCTTCATTTTGGGGGGCTCAAAATCACTGCAGATGGTGACTGCAGCCATGAAATTAAAAGACACTTACTCCTTGGGAGAAAAGTTATGACCAACCTAGACAACATATGAAAAAGAAGAGACATTACTTTGCCAACAAAGGTCCATCTAGTCAAAGCTATGGTTTTGCAGTAGTCATGTACGGATGTGAGAGTTGGACTATAAAGAAAGCTGAGCGCTGAAGAATTGATGCTTTTGAACTGTGGTGTTGGAAAAGACTCTTGAGAGTCACTTGGACTGCAAGGAGATCCAACCACTCCATCCTAAAGGAGATCAGTACTGAATATTCATTGGAAGGACTGATGCTGAAGCTGAAACTCCAATACTTTGGCCACCTGATGCGAAGAACTGACTCATTTGAAAAGACCCTGATGCTGGGAAAGACTGAAGGCGGGAGGAGAAGGGGACAACAGAGGATGAGGTAGTTGGATGCCATCACCAAGTTAATGGACATGAGTTTGAACAAGCTCTGGGAGCTGGTGATGGACAGGGAAGCCTGGCGTGCTGCAGTCCATGGGGTCACAAAGAGTTGGACACGACTGAGCAACTGAACTGAACTGAAAGAGAACAATTAAATATTTTTCCCAATGTCACAAGTATACACACACAAACACACTTAATATGCTCAATAATTTGATGCCACTCTCAGATACTTCATTTGCAGACTTAATACAAGATATCTCAGCTACTTTTTGGTATTTCCTTGGGAGGCACAGAGTATAGACAGCCTGAGCTTCAGAGAACGCAGAACAATGAAAGATGTTTAATCGGAGTTAGTGGCATATTTTTTGCAAGACCACTGGTGATTCCATAGTTCCAACTTAGTTTATGTCTCTACAACAATCCTCGTCAGAGTGTGTATGGGAGGAGGGGTTAAATCCCAAAGAGGTAAAAAGTGACAGCCCAGAGGCAATCTGAAATCTCCGAAACACAAGGGGTCAGCCCGTCTGAGCACATGTCCACAATACAAATATCATAGCACCTGCATCTGGGAAACATCTGAATTTCTTTGGGAATAACTTAACTCATCTGCTAGTCACCTGTCTTAGGCCAGTGTGTGTGGCTAGCTCATTCTGAGCACAGAGAGATTTTGCCTTATGGAAAGTCTTTATCATAACATTTCACATTATCGAGAACACACCCCAAATTCTGAAACTCCCAGCAGAGTGCATGCTTACTACCTAAAATGATGATAATTTATACAAACTGTTCCACCAGCAATGGATCTGATTTTACCCAAGCATGAGGCATAGACATTAGCCACTTTTAAAAGACTGCTTTAAAGCCCCTTAGCTCCCATTAGAAATGCTTCTGAAACCCAGGCTGTTGGTGGCCCTACCACTTGACTTGGTACAAGTGTTTACTAAATGCCAGGAAATGGCATGTAGGTAACAATCTAGGTATACAGAATCCACCATGCTGTATTCCATGCAATTCCCAGATAATTGGAAGCAGAATACATAGAAAGATGATGATGGCATTTAATCCTGCACTTGGAAACTGATGGTGACAGTTCTTGAAGGACAGGGTAGCCTCAGAGAGTGTATTGGAAGTCTGCAAATATTTCCAGGTATAAAGAGATTCTCAGTGATTCTTTGGGTCACTGTCAACTTGGGAAGACACTGATTCAGAGCACTGGTGTCAAAAGTAAATTTAAAGTAAATTACAAGTGACAGACTGCAATCTACAAGTGATTTGGGCTCCAAAATCACTGCAGATGGTGACTGCAGCCATGAAATTAAAAGACGCTTACTCCTTGGAAGGAATGTTATGACCAACATAGACAGCATATTAAAAAGCAGAGACGTTACTTTGCCAACAAAGGTCCATCTAGTCAAGGCTATGGTTTTTCCAGTGGTCATGTATGGATGTGACAGTTGGACTATAAAGAAAGCTGAGCACTGAAGAATTGATGCTTTTGTACTGTGGTGTTGGAGAAGACTCTTGAGAGTCTCTTGGACTGCAAGGAGATCCAACCAGTCCATTCTGAAGGAGATCAGTCCTGGCTGTTTGTTGGAAGGACTGATGTTGAAGCTGAAACTCCAATACTTTGGCCACCTGATGCGAAGAGCTGACTCATTTGAAAAGACCCTGATGCTGGGTAAGATTGAGGGCAGGAGGAAAAGGGGACAACAGAGGATGTTGGATGGCATCACCGACTCAATGGACATGAGTTTGGGTGGGTTCCAGGAGTTGGTGTTGGACAGGGAAGCCTGGCATTCTGCAGCTCAAGGGGTCGCAAAGAGTCGGACATGACTGAGCAACTGAACTGAACAAGTGACAGACTGCAATCTACAAGGCCGGGACCATCTCTGCCTTGTCAACCATCGCACAGTACTTCGTCTGCCACAAACAAGCACTCCTTCATTATAAAAGGAAGGGGAATTCCTTAGTAGCTCAGACAGTAAAGAATCTGCCTGCAATGCAGGAGATCCAGGCTCAACCTCTGGGTTAGGAAGATCCCTGGAGAAAGGCATGGCCACCCACTCCACTATTCATACCTGGAGAATCCCATGAACAGAGGAGCCTGGCGGGCTATAGTCAGTAGGGTCACAAAGGGTTGGACACGACTGAGCGACTAAAAACATATACACAAACTAAATGAATAGCAGATACGCTAGGGGTTTTTCAAGAGATTGTCCCACCTTCTCCCTAGTGAAAGGCTCCAGTTTAGGACAGAAAGTGGTTTGTTAATTTCAGATGGGAACAGGAAGAGAGAAGATTACTCCTAACAAGCACTATCAGAAGCCCAAGGTAAAGTGGTACAAAAAGCAAGGAGGCTGAAAGAAGTGATTATCCTGCTCACGAGTCCCAGTGCCAAGCACACTGCCTGGCACACTGAAGGAATTTAGGACACGTGCAATCAATAAGTAGATGCTAATTAAGTAAATCCTAGTTTTAGAGGTGGAGAGAGACTGAAAATGTTGATGGAAACTGTCTAAGATATGATAATGATGCCAGTCAGATATCTTACCACTTAATTAGAGGTCAATCTAATGATGCATTTTTATATAAAATGCTTACAATAAATATAGCTGCAATTTACAGGAAGAATACATACACAGGCATACATTTATGTATGTGGTCTCGATTCCTGAGTCTCGATTTATCTGCCATTCCTGGCTGACATGGGACTCTGCTAGGAATCCAACCGAAAGAGGGGCTGGGCAGAGGGATTACGTAGGTTTCAGAGGTAATCAAACAGCTAATTTATTATTATGGAGTTTATGATGGATAGATGTAAATATAAAAAAAATGCAGGTGAAATTGTGATGGGGAGGAAAAAACTCACAATAGCTCATAGATATGGATTCAAATTGTCTCTTTCTTTCAAGCTACAATGATGCTATTACATAATTTCCAACATAATTATACCATCAATAGGAATAAAGCCAGACAATGGAGCTAGATGTGTTCAAACTAAATTATTTGAGTATTTTTTCAAGTGCCCTTTTTATTGTGTAAATAACCCATGCCCTTTTTAAAAGTAAGTAATATTTATTCTGCTTCTGCTGAATATATTAGAATCCGAGAAAATCCTTAATGAAAAGCTGCTCAGAAAACAGCCATGCTGTTTTATAAGAGCAGGATCACATGACACAATGACTAGATTCAGAATCATCAGAGGAAGGAAGAAGGGGGTAAGGTATGGGGGACAATATCCATATTCTATTGCCAGTTATGGCTCTATCCTCTGGGTGACCTAGGATGACTCAGATCTCTTTCTATGTGTGGTCGGTGACTCAGAATTGTTTTTTAAAAGTTTTCTGTTTAATTCTATATCATAGATCATTTCCTCTGGAAAGCATAAAATACAAAATGATCTTTTTTAGTTCTTTCTTCCATCTGTATTCAAAGTGAGAGCTATTAACTCCTCCTGTATATAGACTGACCTGAAATGGCATTATGTTTATAAATGGCATTATGTTTATAGAATTTCACAGTGAAAGGCTAATGATAAAAATATTCTAGAAAATACTTTTCAAAGTTTTTGAATTATGGGACCTAAGAGCTCTTTTACAGCCCAGAAGGAAAAAAAAAATCCCTATTGGAATTTGGGAATTAGTCAAGGATTATCAAGAAAACACTAACTATATCTTCTGTGGTATCAGATTCAGTGGATCAGGATCTAAACCACATCTTATCAAGCTTCTATGCCACAAAAAGTCACTTAGAATCCAGGGAATGAGAAGCTGAGGCCCTATACTGCATTTCTATCCAGTATCCCTTGTGACTGATACAGGCTGGACCAGACAATATTTTCAATAACACTGTTCTAGAAGGCTATCACCTGTTCCTTATTCAGTATCTCTTTGAGTTATGTTACCATCTATTTAAAGAATGATTCATGGCTGACATTAGGGATTTGGACACAGATTCCTGGTTTTGACCCTTGTTAATGAAATGAGGAGACATCTTTAAAGAACCAGTCATTGGATCCCGGCTAATGTTTTTCTTTAATCAATCTACAATGTTCCAACTGAGAATTTAAATTTTCTCTTAAAGGTTCTAAAATTGCTTCTAATTGTCCTTTTTGAGACTCTGATCTCTGGTTAATTGTAGTGTAAAAGTCCTAAATGTGTAAATGATGTTTAGCAAATACCTTGTACAATTTTGATGAAATGTACACAAACACTGGATTAGTGAGTTTTTGTTTGTTTTATAAAATGCAGGTCTTGACCAATGCAGAACTTAGATATTCTATCTAAAGCAAAAATAACAAGTCCATTGTTGAATGATATTGGACTGAGGGTACTATTCATATAAGAGCAACAGTATCACAAGTCCTCCCAGGGAACAACGTTCTCTCACTTCATACCACTCTACAATTAACTAGGGGAATGAAATGTGCCAAACTATATTTATTCAAGTTTCACTGAAAAATAACTGCGCCAGCAGCAAGAGGACAAAGAAAAATACCATATGGTTGGTCTTTATCCTTCAGCATGTAGTCACAAAAAGTGTGAGAAGTTTTCAAATGAGTGTATACAAAAGTTCAGAGGGCACTGGAGAGGCAGAAACAAAGTCCATCTGGGGTAGTAAGGATGGCAGACTTGGAGACGGCATTTAAATTGGATCACGGAGAACCAGTGTTTCTTTGAGAAAAGAGAAGTCAATTTCATGCTGAGTGAGTAGGAATGAATGCGACAGCACAGAGTTGCAAAATAATCTCCTCCCATTGACAAAGTCTCACAGTTCAGAGGAACAGTGTGTGGGACTGAGCGGTGGGGAGAGGATTCGGAAAGCGTAGGTTGGGAGCATTTTAATAATAGTATGCATTCAGCCCACGCTTGAGTCACTGAGTTCATCAATCGGGAGACATATTTTACAGTTTTAACCTTTTTTTTTTTTTCAGTTTTAACCTTTTAACCTCTGAAATCAGGATGCCGCTGGACAGGTGGCACTTATTATCTTGTCACTACCTATGAATGCACATAAAAACTTCCAAAGAGGGTGGAATAAAATGACTCTTCTGAGTCATATTGTCACTAATGCTCCTGAGGAAACAGGAAACAACATTATCCGGAACAGAACACAAATGTCAATGACTCTTGAGTAGGGAGGGAGGGAGATGACAAAATGCCAGGCTTTCGTTGTACAATTGTAAGAATCACCTTGCGCATGTGCTCAGTCACTCAGTTGTGCTCAACTCTTCAGACTATAGCCCACCAGACTTCTCTGTCCATGAGATTCTCCAGGCAAGAATACTGGAATGGGTTGCCATTTCCTCCTCCAGGGGATCTTTCCAACCCAGGGGTCAAACATGCATCTCCTGCATTGGCAGGTGGGTTCTTTACTACCGAGCCACCTGGGAAGCTTCTAAGTACCTAAGAATCACCTTAGCCCATGTATTTTGGCGATTTATTCTTTGCTACCAGCTTCCCTCATAGCTCAGTTGGAAAAGAATCTGTCTGCAATGCAGGAGACCCTGATTCAATTCCTTGGTTGGGAAGATCCTCTGGAGAAGGGATAGGCTACCCACTCCAGTATTCTTGGGCTTCCCTTGTGGCTCAGCTGGTAAAGAAACCACCTGCAATGTGGGAAACCTGGGTTCGACCCCTGGGTTGGGAAGATCCCTGGAGAAGGGAAAGGCTACCCAGTCCAGTATTCTGGTCTGGAGAATTCCATGGACTATATAGTCCATGGGGCCAAAGAGTTGGACATGACTGAGCAACTTTCACTTTCACTTTATGCACCAGAGTGATAGGTAATAAAAATCTGATTTTATCTGAAGTCTCAAAAATCTTTCAGGAAGAAGAAAATAAAAAATCAAAGGCATGTAAGAAAGAAACAATTGTGCCATACTAGAATTTGTGTACTCTTTTCCCTTGGCAGTATATAAAATAAAGCTGTGTTTTGTGATCACTGACATCCTACAACAGCCCATGGATTGTAGGGCATGCCAATCACTGTGCCAGGTATTGGGGGTATAATGGGGAACAAAACATGATGCGTCCCAGATCTCACACTGCTGCCAGGCTACAGTCTTAGATGCTGGGCCTGGATTATGTATTATGATATGGTGTGCCCAGGAAGGGTTAAGAATTGAATGGTCAGATATTATTATATTTTCAGGAAGTTAGCTCTCTCGGTGAAGTACAGGCTGCATGGCAGAGAAGGGGACTGATGATAGGGAAGACTAGTTAAGAAGATCCTGAGATAGTTTGTGCAAGATATAATGAGGGCCTGAATGAAAGGCTAGACTAAGAAGAGGATTTAATCAACATGATTTGCACTCTCATAGTTCATGATTAAAGAAAACCAGCACACAATTCAAACTGCCTTCCCATGGATGGAAAAAAAAAATCTAGCATTTGAGAGCTATTTGATCATCAAGCATATTGTCACTTTCAAAATGCTACATATACTGTAGCCTTAAATCGCCCAACATGGAGGGCAAGGCACCAGCTAAGCCCTGGGAATACAAAGAAGAATTGAGTCTTCCGAGGTGAAGGAGAGAGAGAGATGGAAAGGTGATGTGATTATGTGCAGTGATAGAGGGGAAATTCAGTTTGGGAGAGTTCAAACTGAACAGAACTGCAGCACTGCCTGGAAATGGGAAGGACCTCCAAAGGGGAGCCACGAAGGACTAGATGCTTGAGGACATACAATAAAGTCGCAGAGTGGAATAAGAAAGGGCCCTCTGAGCAGAGATAAGCCTGTGCAAAAACACAGAGCTGAGAAAACCATGTTTGCAGCAATTTTCAAAATATGGATATGTATGGACAGGAGGGAGAGATTAGGGTGTATAAAACCCAAGGAGCTTTATATAATATTAAAGAGTTTCAATTTAACCTTGGAGTACTGTAAACCCACTATAGGATTACCTATATTTCAGTTTAGGTTATTTCCATAGGCTTTCAAAAATTTTATCATTCTAAATTGGATTACACATAAAAACAAGTCCAAAAGGGTTTTCATTATGTTACACAATAAACAATAAAAAGCAAGGGAAGAGACTGCTATATGTCCCCATTAAAGTATGCAATTAATTTGAAATGCTTCTAAAAATGGAAAAGCCAGGAGCAGTAAATTTTTGACCAATTTAAAAGGACAAGTCCAATATCAAGCAGAGAGACTGACTGTGCTTTCAGAATTATTCCATGATGTACTTGGATCATGTAATAGAAAGAAAAGGTGCCTACAGATACTGAGTGGCCTAAAGATTACTCTTTGTAAAGATAACAAAATATGGAAACCTTTCCCTGTTAATTAAAAGTTTCTCTTTTATATTTCTGTGTGCACGTGTGTGTTAAGTTGCTTCAGTCGTGTTCAACTCTTTGCGACCCCATGGACGCCAGGCTCCTCTATGCATGGGATTGTCCAGGCAAGAATACTGGAGTGGGTTGCCCTGCCCTCCTCCAGAGGATCTCCCCAACCCAGGGATCAAACCTGTGTCTCTTATGTCTCCCGCATTGGCAGGCAGGTTCTTTATCAGTAGCAACACATGGGAATCAGAGTATATTTACACATATATATGTAAATATATATATGTATTACATACATATATATGTGTAAATATAAGTAGTATATAAATATGTATATATAAATGAATGATTAACATCAACATTTTGCTTTTCTGTCATGTTTATAGAATAACTTTAAAATGCTGCTGTCTTTGAGTTCAGACTTACACGTATTTCACAGATTTAAGAAGCCACAAAAGAATAAAAAAATTCAGCTAATGTCATGCTTCTCCTTTGGATATTAGTAGGGGGCAGCATCCATCTTCTACTATTTTAAAATTACCATTGAAGAAGAAGCCATGTCTTTTCCTGTGTCTTTCATTATTCACATGACCCTACTAGAAAGAAACCAAATGTGGATGGCATCAGGAGCTAGACCACTGGTCTGTGTTACACACAGTTACAAAGAGTAAATGTCTGAGACACTTGCCAGATTCTGGGACCCCAAACTGAGTACACAACAGGCATTTAGCCAAGTATGCTCTCTTCCCCAAATTATCTCATGGCCTCATGTTTTTAACACTGCAATGTGTGAGCACACAGCAGCCTTCCTGATGTGATACCATATTAATATTTACACATTTAACTCTGAGTTTCACTCACTAACCAGTAAAATCTGGAGAGCAAGGACTGTGTTTTATTCATTTTTGAATCTTTTTCTCACAAAAAGTCGAATGTCTTGCAAAAAAATAAAAGCTAAAGAAATCTATGTTGAATTATATTGCAGATACATGAACAATATTTAAAATTTTTATTGCCAGTCTCAATAGAGACGAGCATTTCTGGAAAACAATTAAAAGTTTATACTAAATTCTGTCCCTTTGTGCTATTTTAAAATCATTAATATTCCAACCAGCATCATCAAAATCAATATGTAACAAACAAAAAGAAAAAAAGTTTCTATCATTCTGAATTAAAAATGATCATATAAATTGCTTTGAAACTGAACTGGCTTTGAAGGAACTGACTATACACAAAATGTCAAAATTATAAGAACAAATCCTTTATTCTGAATAGTGTATATTTAAAGACAAACTACCAGGATGCATTTTCTGGATAAGTTTTTGTCTCCAAGTGGGTAGAATTCATATGTATGAATAATATATATATATTAGAGCCAGGATATATACTTGTAAGACTTCCAATAGCATGCACTCAGATGGAGTCCTAGATTCCAGATGGTCTAGAACAGAACGTTCAGAATTATCAGCGTTAACACTCCCATTCTCAGATGACTGCGTTCGTGTCATCACCTCCAAAGCATATATGTATTTTCTGCACTAAACTTTGAGAAATAAACATAACGTAAAATCTCTCTCAGACATTTAAGAAGAGAATAGAGCCAGGCTCCACATCTCTACCTCTGATGGGTTCCACAGGAGCACAAAGAATGTGTTATAGTCTCTCTTTTTTCCCAATCTGTGATGGGGACAGAATTGAAATCACTGTTTGCTGCTCTACACAATACTCCAGATAAGCAAACCTGCTTCAGTTCCAGAAACAGGAAAAGTCAAGCAAATGACTTGACGAGCTGCTTGTTCTTAAGAAATAAGAAAAATGAGGAATTATTTTTCTGAGGCACAAAAAGAAAGCACCAAGCATTGTAGAAGATTTACTTTGTTTTCAAACTCGGGAAAAAAAAGTCTCTTTCAGGACTCTATAAAATAGAAACATAAAAGCATTTAAGGGATGATTCTCCTATGTACCTAGGTGGCTAAAAGATGCCTGTTTCCTTCTACAGGAAATAAGATTGGTACCACTGGAGACATGGAACTCACACAGTGAATTGCTGTTCAGTCAGCCATGGAAAGCATATTCTTACGGAGAATATCCCAGACAATGTATCTATTTCAGAGCTGCCTGTACCTCTTTATTGTTTTTATTGCTTTTGTTTTGCTTTTCAATCCAAAATTTAGAACTGTAATGACTTAGCATTTTTACTTCCCCCATCAGCAAAAATTTAATCAGCTCAGATCAAATCAGTCGCTTAGTCATGTCCGACTCTTTGCGACCCCATGAATCGCAGCACGCCAGGCCTCCCTGTCCATCACCAACTCCCGCAGTTCACTGAGACTCACGTCCATCGAGTCAGTGATGCCATCCAGCCACCTCATCCTCTGTCATCCCCTTCTCCTCTTGCCCCCCAATCCCTCCCAGCATCAGAGTCTTTTCCAGTGAGTCAACTCTTTGCATGAGGTGGCCAAAGTACTGGAGTTTCAGCTTTAGCATTATTCCTTCCAAAGAAATCCCAGGGCTGATCTCCTTCAGAATGGACTGGTTGGATCTCCTTGCAGTCCAAGGGACTCTCAAGAGTCTTCTCCAACACCACAGTTCAAAAGCATCAATTCTTCGGTGCTCAGCCTTCTTCACAGTCCAACTCTCACATCCATACATGACCACAGGAAAAACCATAGCCTTGACTAGACAAACCTTTGTTGGCAAAGTAACGTCTTTGCTTTTGAATATGCTATCTAGGTTGGTCATAACTTTCCTTCCAAGGAGTAAGCGTCTTTTAATTTCATGGCTGCAGTCACCATCTGTAGTGATTTTGGAGTCCAGAAAAATAAAGTCTGACACTGTTTCCACTGTTTCCCCATCTATTTCCTATGAAGTGATCCTGTGTCCTAAGTCTTTTTGGTTTGCTTCAAAGAATCTAAACTAAAAGATGATGAGATCAATTATAGTCTTTAAAGTGATGGGGAGCATTTTATAAAGTGTGTACTTGGGATACAGTCAGGCATAAGTTTGATTAAGTAACCACTAAGAAATTGCAGTATTATGAAAAATATCCTCATAATCAAATCTTAGCTTTGGTTAAAGTAACTGGTTCATCTCATTATTTTTGTCAAGTGTCTATTTTAAATACTTAGGCAATTGGTCATTCACTTATCTGAACATCCATCATAATATGAATAAATCATGGTTCATTCATCACTTGAAATATTATACACCACTGTAAACCTGAGCCATAACTACTGGTGTGAAGCATTACTCTACCATGACATGTAATTTAGTGAAATACCAAATAGGATGCTTTTATGTCTGAACATGCAGGGCTTCCCTCATAGCTCAGTTGGTAAAGAATCCACGTGCAATGCAGGAGACCCCGATTTGATTCCTGTGTTGGGAAGATCCCCTGGAGCAGGGAAAGGCTACCCACTCCAGTATTCTTGGGCTTCCCTGTGGCTCAGCTGGTAAAGAATCTGCCTTCATTGCAGGAGATCTGGGTTCAATTCCTGGGTTAGGAAGATGCCCTGGAGAAGGGAAAGGCTACCCACTCCAGTATTCTGGCCTGGATAATTCCATGGACTGTATAGTCCATGGGGTTGCAAAGAGTTGGACACGACTTAATGACCTTCACTTCACTCACTTAAAAACATGTGTGCATGTGGGAAAGTACACATGTGTTTGTTGCTTAAGCATGAAGAAAACTGCAGAGACTATCAGGAGAGTAGGTTCAGAAAAGGATGAGGCAGAATTTTTCTTTGTGCTGTTTGATTTGTATCTATAAGCACATATTTTATAATCAGAATATTATGAAGAAAGTATCAGTGGAACTTTAAAAACTTAATCTTGTTGGATTTGTTTTAATTTTTTAAAAATCTATTACCAATCTACTATGGATTCTATTGCCATCATTAGTAAATGCTCAATGCTGATAAATTTATTTACTTTTTTACATTTAGTATCCTAATAAGTACAAAAGGAATAATAACAATACCAATTTCACAGAAGTGGTTGTGATAATTGCATTAATATATGTAAGGCACACAGAAGAGTGGTCTGATTAAATGATTAACATCTTCTTCTAATAAAAGTGGTGGTACATCTGGGGCCATTTGTAAAGAAATAATTTACTAGGGTTTCTGAATAACTCTACTGGTTTTGCGACCAAAGCATACTCTATGTAGTTGTCTGTTTTTGCCTCAGAACTCTGGTTTTCCTCATTTAAATATTGATGGAAGGAGGGCAAGAAGAACTGCAGGTTTTTCTCATTATTAAATGAAGTGTCAAATTGGTCAAAAGGGAGACATCTGTTGAAACATGTTAATTCTTATATAGGAAATTTCAACCCCTAAAGTATTACTATAATTCAGGCAAACACCTATATGTTTTTAATTATGTTTCCAGATAATTTGGTTTTCTTGCTTCCCAGATGCAAATTTGTGGTCAACTTTATTAAACCAGGTGGCAAAGTGCTAATTAAGTAATCTGGTTAAATAACTCAAGTTTCAAAAATCATGTTTTTTCCCACCTACCCCATCGGTAAACTCCATATCAGAAGAAAAAAACAGCTTTAATTATGTAAAGTAATATAATTTTGATATTTGAATGACGTTAAAAAATACTAATTCTGCAGTCCACATTGTACTTAAACAAAGAAAACGAAAACATAACCTTATAGATATAAAAGGGATTAGTAAATAAAGAGAGTTTATTTCTTGGGGTGAAAGATGCGTTTCTATACCTTTGCTATGTCAGATGCTCTAAAAAATCACACAGACATCTACCATTGCCCATAAACAACTGAAAACCGAACTATCCAACAGATACATTATGTTGCTAGACCAATACCACTGCTAGTTTAAAATACAAAGTGCTTGAGAAACTATCATTCTAAGAAAAACACCATTTTTTCATGACTCATTTTCTCAAGTAATTATTTTAGAATGATTTAAATAATGTATCAAGCTAAATACAACATACTAAAATGGAGACCAAAATGTCTGATTATCTCCCCATATCGTTTAATAACGTTTCAGTTCAGTTCAGTTCAGTCGCTCAGTCGTGTAGTGTAACCCATCCATAAGAGGTGCTAGTCAATGACAGGGAGTGCTGGGGTGAAATTAGGAAAAATACCGTTAAAAAATTACAAAGCACCATGGCTTTGAAAGGGATCAGAAGTAATGGATACAGCAAACCAAGCATGTCGGAGGGTTTTCCCTTTCTTTAATACCTATGCCTTTGGCTGCCTGCCTTGTTCACGGTCCCATTTTGCCAGGAAACAAATGGCAACAGAAATCCATCTGTTTGGTTTCATAAACACAAAGATTTGATTTTCCATTTGCACAGAAATCAGAGATCTATTTGCTAATGGAAGTAGGAAACGCTTTCTTCATAAAAACAGAGGAAGTAACAACAGACGGAGCTGGTAGATCCCACCTACCCTGGGCTGTTTTTGTCCTTCGTCATTTCTGTGCGGGCGAGCAGGCAACCTTAGAGCTGAGTGGGAGCCCAGGCGGATCTGATGGGCATTGTGTTACCTGTGAGCCTGGTACTTGGTGTCTCGCAAGCTCCGCCCACACCTCCACCAGGGGGCCGGCTGTCGGGGGGAGGGGCCCGCGTGCAGAAAAACATCCGAGGAAAAAGGAGACCCTAAATTCCATACAGCAAGCTGTCATCCGCTAAAGAACACGCCATTCAGTGAGTACAAAGAAGGCGGGTGTTATAAACGCAATTGCTCTTCGATTATGTATGTGAGAAATATGTTTCCATAAGTGTATTTTTCTTTATGGCATATCATTTAAAGTACACAGTAAGATGTGTTAGTAAATGGTAGGTAGTACTCAGGTGAAATTTCCTTGTAGCACACAAAACAGACAAGCATTTTAGAGACAGTGTCCATATCAGACTTTTAAAATCTTCAGAAAACGCAGTAATATTGAGGCAGACACAGCTCTCACTAGAATTCAGTTGTGTTCTTACCACGTGCTAGGCATTGTGGGACGTATTGTTTTGCCACACAGTGGTGCCTCTGAAGTATTATTACTCACTCTCACAGTGGTGCCCAGGAAGTAGCTACTATTCATATTTCCACTAAACAGACGAAAGAATGGGAAATTGGAAAAGTTGTGGAATTTGCTCAAGGGCAAATAGCTAGTTAATGGCAGACATGGGATTAGAACTCTGTCCTTTAAGACTCCAAACACTGACCTATTGACCACTTTATCCCCTTTCCTTTACTTTATTACATAACTTTAGGTAAAGTCCTCCATACCACCAGAATATTCTTCCTAAGTACTAAAAAAGAAATACTTAGATAAGGTAGATTTTGTAACTTAGTGTGCAGCATTACCAGAGATAAGCCTCAGTTACTGACAAATTAATACCCTCAAAAAGTTTTAAATGCCTTCAAAGAAACATTTAACTTTTAATTTATTTTCAAAATCTGGGATGATGATGAGAAGATATTAAAAACCTGTAAACACAGTCCTTAGGTGTAAATTACCTAGCATCCTAATAAACAGAAGGAGCAGAAAGAGTCAAACATATGTCATTTAAAGGATATGTTGGGGATGGGATAAAAGCTTAGACTGCTTCTACCAGAGATCACTGTAAAAATTCAATTTCTAAATGGAGAAGCTCCCTGTGGATTCAGAGAAGCCAGGAAATAAGAAAGCCCCAGGGCATTGCCACACCTTGATTTGTGAAGAGAAGCAGAAATGTGTTATACCAGCTTCCTCAGATGACAAAGCAATCTGTTAAGGAGCTGCATTTGGATACGCGAAGGCGTCCGCCTTGCCAATTTCTAGAGGGAAACAGTGACGGGGAGGTGAGCCACACCTTACACTCTCATCACATTCACACTTTTTCCCACTCGTATCCACCTGCTTGGGCTAGAGAAGAAGACTGTCACAAAGTCAACCTCCATATCATAGCCGAGAAAGAAAAGGCTCTGCCTGCTTCCCTCTGCACACAGTAGGGTTTAAAAATGTGCTAAGACTGTGGTCTTGTCAATCCTTCTGTTCCATAGCACTCATGCCCCAGGAGAAATTAAGGCCAACTTGCTTTTAAGGTAGAACTAAACCAGGCCCAATGACAATAAAATCTGTTTTTGCTACTTTTCTTCAAGAGGAGCTAGATTTTTGTTGCACTTTTAGAGAAATAGTAAGATATGACTTGCCACGGGTAGAAATTCCTTCCCAGCCTTTGCAATCTGAATAGTGCTAAGCTGTGAACTAATGAGTGTGTGTATCTTTTCTTTCTGTCCCCAATATTTTACTCAGGTAAGATCTGATTAAGTGGACATGCAGAGTAAACTTAAAAGGCAAAGTCTAAGAAAGGCAACACATGATGGACATGGACAGAAATGAAAGTGGATGTCCCACACTGTGGCACAAAACGGGAAGGGCATGAAGGGCCCAAGCATGGCAATAAGGCTGGTCCTTTAGCATAAACTGGACATGGTGCCATCTGGCGGTTTGAAACATGACCCGTTAACAATGCACAGTTCCCAAGCTATGGGTAGCAGGCTTCTAGGTGCAGTATTGTGCTGATGGATTTGCCTGACCCTATGAACATGCTCATGTTTAGGCCAACTCATAATTCAGCAGTTAGACCTCGCTGTATTTTTTACTTCTTTATTGTTATTATATCTTATAATGGGCTTCCCAGGTGGCGCTAGTGGTAAAGAACCCACCTGCCGATGCAGGAGACTGTAAGAGAACTGAGTTCCATCCCTGGGTTGGGAAGATCCCCTGGAGGAGGGCATGGCAACCCACTCCAGTATTCTTGACTGGAGAATCCCATGGACAGAGGAGCCTGGCGGGCTACAGTCCATAGGGTTGCAGAGAGTCAGGCACGACTGAAGCAACTTAGCATGCATGTCTTATAATGAATGATTCAGGGTTCCCCTACTTGGGTATTTAGTATCTAAATAACCTCTTAAGTAACTACACACTTGTCACCAGCCCATGACATTATACTAGAAATAAAATAGGTGAGATTAGAGTGTTTATCTACTCCATTGCGCTGCAAGTCTCTTTAATAACAGGAAAGCGGGTGGATATTATCAGGACTGCTTTAGTGGTTTCCATTTAATTCCCTATAAATAAAGGGCTCTGTTGGTAGACTCATTAAGACAAAGGATTTAGAAACACCAGAAAAAGAACTCTCCTTGAATTCTTAATGCCTATTGCCGAAGGTCAAGTCTAAAGTATTTTATATTTGTTTTAAAATACTATGATTTATTGGGTTTGCCCAAAAGTTTGTTTGAGTTTTTCTGTAAGCTCTTAAGGAAAAACCTGAATGAACTTTTGGGCCAACTCAATATCTTGCATTGTCCTAATTCTAATATCTGTTTGATATATGCAGGTGGTGTGTATATATATACATATATAAATTTTCTAGGATAATTTTGGAACTACAGTTACAGATGACACTTTTTTAAAAAAAATTCAAACAAGGAATTTTTGTTTGAAAATTTTGTTTGTATTTGGAAAATTTTGTTCGTATTTGGCAGATGTTTATAAGTCCAATTTCAGCTATAAAAATAAACAATAGTTGACAGTCATACTGGGAAATGTTATGAATGGGAGAGTACTAACAATTTCTATACATTTAACCTGCGAATATGAGTTGGTGAAAAAATCCTGATCATCTAGGTTAACATGCTGTACTTGATATTTTAATTTCAATTTGGCACTGCTTTCTATTTTACTGTGTTTACCCAAGAAGAAATATACACTCTGATTTTATTACAGTATTTATTTCTATCATTATTATTTAAAAATTCCAACTGCCAGATATTCTATGTTATTTTTCAATCTGCCTCTATCCAAAGAGGTAATAACTAATAAACCAAATCCTGTGCCTCTTTGGAAGGAAACAAATGAGAGTAGACACTGTGGATAGTCTGTAATCTACTCATCAGTGGCCTGATATTTTTTAGATACATGCCTCAAAACTTAACAATCAAATTTTAATGAGTTGGAAGTTATTCTATCACCCCAACCTAGAAAAGAATAAAAGTCTCTTTCATACTTAACTACCTACCATATTGAAATCATTATTGAAATCAGCAGTGCTTTCAGCATGTACAGAAAAAAAGCCCATAATTTGGGGTTGTGTCGACTGTGACATTCATTAGTATTAAGGACAAACTGTAGGGCTTCATAGGGCATCCCTGAGCAACAGCTGTCCAGGCAATGATGCACTCCTGTCTTCACAGCAGAGCCTATTCAACCAGCTTTTGGAGAGTGAGGGTATAAGAATAAATCAAAGAGTTATAAACCTATAATAATCTAGACAACACACTGAAGTTTCTAAAACTGTTGTCCAATCTGAAAATGACCAGTGCAGTCCCACTGACAAGGGGCACCACTATGAATCCCCTCTGTGTCTGAGACAGCTGATCTTTCCTCCATCTTACTGAAAATGAAATAAAAAGGTCAGGTAAGTGCAGTTTTATTCATGCCCCCAAACAGTCTCAGCCCCAATAAATCTCACTTAACCAGTGACTTCAGTTATCCAGAATACAGTCAATGATTTACAAATTTTCAAAGACTTTCTTCATAGAAGAAGTCTACATGCAGAACCTAATTAGAACTCTATCTAAATCTTTATTTTTATTATTAATCTAATAGGCATAGCTACCTGATTTCTCATTGATTAGACAAATTTATTGAATACCTAGTTTGTGAGTGGAATTTTGCTAGGTTCTAAGGATTCAGTATTGGGAAAAAAAGTGATTTTTTTTTCTTTTGCCAGTGGGATTTGCATGATAAAACCCACACTGTTTGGGCGGCAGGTAAAAAGCTGGTTGAAGTGGGGAGGACAGTGGCTACTAAAAGCCAGCACATATATAGCACTAGCTCTTTGGGAAGAGTCTAAAAGGAATAAATTCAGAAAGCCAGTGGTTTAGTACCCCTAAATTTAAAGGCAAATATCAGGAAATAGAATAAAAACAAAAAGCTAAAAGAATAAATAAATATATACATATAAATACATTTTGGAAAAACAAAAGTCTTCTGAGTATTAACAGTAAAAGCAACAACGCAACTGTCATTGGTACACTATTTTGCTCCAGGTAGAGTTCTAAGCAACTTTCACGTATTATCTCATTTAATCATCCCAGTGACAATGGGGATGGGATTCCTATTAAACCCAATTCATATGTCAGTGGGGACTGAGGCACAGAGATGTGACTGGCCCAAGGTCACATGGCTGGTAAGTTAAGGGCACCAGAGTAGTGCTCTAATTCTATACCCAGCAGATAAGCAATAGGGCTGAATCAACGTGCTTATCCCTGGCCCTTTGTCTTAAACATGCTACTATCATTCTGGGAACTAAGTACTTAGTTAATATAATTTGATTTAACATTTAGAACAGCATTACTCTCATGCCCACTTTTTATAGATGACAAAACAGAATCTTAGAGTAGTTAAATAATTTGCCCAGCTACAAAACAGCAGACCCAGGCTTAGAATCCAAGGTTGGTGACTCCAAAGCCCTTATGCTTTGTCCCTGTAAATACCTTGATGTAAATATGTAAATACTGTGTTGACTTCCTGACACTCTACTACTCAGGCAGCACTGGTTCAGACAATGTAGTATCTAGACAGGGATCTATTTTGGAATGAGTACGTCCTGAGTTTGATTCTGTTTGTGCTCTATGGACCCAGGACTAGTTACTTAATCTGAATGAGCTTCCTTTGAAGTGAGGATAAAAAAAATCCAACTTTATATGGCAGCCCCAAAAGAGCAGGTGCTCAATAAGTATGTGTTTTCTCACCCAATTCCCCAACATTTTGAAATTAGTGACCAGGCTTTAGAATAAAGATATCTAGAGCTTCCTTACAACTTGGAATTGAGAACTGGTGAAAAACAGGATTCATAATCCCAGTTCCTATCTGGTCAATTTAAATAGTGCTGTTAAATAGCCATATAACATAAGCTGTAGAAGCCACATCAAAATAACTAATTTTAATAATGTTTTATTTTACCCAGTGTACCCAAAATGTCATCATATAATTTTGGCAGGTGGTCTGTATAAAAATTATTGATGTATTTTGCATTCTGGTTTTACACATTGAATCAATGTGTATTTTTCATTTAAAACACATGTTGATATGTACTAGTGGCTCCTATATGGACAACATTTTAATATGTGACTGTTATGGTCATTTCTCCGTTTGTGAAAGATCTTTTCCAATCTTTTCTTTCCTTATTTAGTGCACTCTGGATTTAGATATAATTGCTCAACAATATGGTCCTTGTATACCTCCCTTGACCTCCTACATTTACCTTTATGGTGATATTCATGGAATTAATTAGATTTACCCATCGTACAAGGTGTGTGTTGACAGTCCCTAACTTCTGAACTGCTCATCAGAAGTTAAATGCCTTAAGTACGTGTCCTGTTCACGTGACACATTGTATATGCTGCTTTGCATATCTGTCTCTCTGACCGTATCTCTCCAGGTAGGACTATAAGTCCCTTAGAGCTTTTCTAGATATCTTTACAGTCCCCTGTTCTAGCACTGTGTCATGTACCTATTAGACAATGCATTTTAGGGACTGACAACAGATTCCCTTGAGGAACTATCTTCTGGGTTTCACCATATCTGCCACAGCACTTTGCCACAGACTCTCAATTCATTTTTGTCTGAGTGAATGAATTTTGATTCACTGGCTAATTTGAAAAGCTCTACTGTCCCCAGTGTGAAAACACAGCCAATAATGAGATTATCTAAGAGGCTTGTAGGAGGATCATCTTAAAAAGTTAGGAACTAATTTGCTATCCTTCAGTCACAGAGAGGTATTATCATACTGGGATCATCACCCTGGCTTCCTGATTCCTCATCCTGTACTCTTTCCACTGGGTTACATTATTTATTTCTGTGCACCTTTTTCTACGTAATTTCTCCCAAGGGGAGAGTATTGTCCTCAAAGTGAGAGGTCAAAAACACTGAAATAAAGATTGCTGAAATGCTGATAAAGACTGTGTGGGGGGGAAAGACAGAAAATAGTAGTGCATTCTTGAAAGGTGAGGAAAAAGTCCATTCTATGCCAAATATCCTTTATTTTCAAGGTGTAAACAGGGACATTTTATTTAATGCAAAATTCTGCTATGAAATTAGATACTAAATCATTGCATTTTTAAACCTTGACTTTAGAGAATCTCTAGCTTCTAGAAATAGTATTTCTCTGTATATTGACAGACTTAAGAGATATATCACAAGCAGGCTGATGCTTCTAAAGGTCATTTCCTTAACAAAATGGCATTTTTTCACAAAAGTACAGGAGATTTTGAAATTATCTCACAATAGAGTTTTAAAGACAATTATCCAGAGATGAAGATCAGTGTAAAGGGTAAGAGAGAGTGCTTTGAAGCCTTATAGATCTGAATTTGAGACCTGGCTATGCCCCTTACTGCTTCTGGATGGACAGATGTTATTTTGTTGTTTGCTTTACTCACTCCATGGTCATCTCCCCTTTTTTGGGGGTGAAGGAACAGTGGACTACTTCTCTTCTCTTCATGGGCTTTGTGTTGTGTTGAGCCCACTTCCCTGCTGGGGGTTCAGATTCAGCCAAACAAGGAAAATGATATTCAGTTCCAGAAATGTGCAGGAAGTTCAGGGAAAGAGGCATGGCTGGTCTGCTAAGGACTGGTAAGCAGACAGGATGTGAGCCTTCGGCGGTTGGCAGTCAGCCCCCTCAATAGGAAAGGCTGCATGTGCAAGTAGCTGACAGAGAGGAAGCACAACCAAGACGTGGAGACAGGGAGGTGACATATTTTGAGCTCTGGCATCATGGAAGCCAGTCCTGCCCCTTGACTTTACACGAATTATCAACAACTAGGTTTTCTCTCTCTCGAAATCGTTAAGCACGTGATGAAACAGTAAGTTATGGAACACTTCTCAACCTCTTATTTTTTAGTCATAAAACAGGTACAAAATAGCCATTTTATTAGTCTTGGGGAGGAGCCAATTGAGATTACATTCATGCAGTTCCTGAAATACAGTGGGATGCAAACCGTCAACGATGCTCTTTTTATTTTAAAAGGGGTGGAGAGTGAGGTGGCTGAGAACGTGAGCTCTTGAGCCAAAGAGATTATGTTTGAGAGCTGGACGTGCTGCTCACCTGCAGGACAAATTTCAGTAAGACTACAGGACTTTTCAGTTCCAGTTTCCAAATTTATCAAGTGGGAATAATAATATGTATTTGAGAGAAACACCATACCATTTAGAAATAGCATATGTGAGGGCCTAGCTAAATGCCTGGCACACGACCAGCCGCCATGAAATGGTGGCTACTTGTTTTGTTATTACCAATTTCAGTGATTGCTAACTCTAATATATTTTATGTCAAAAGCATTCTAAATAGTATCTGTTTTAGTTTTTAGCCAGAAAAGTCATGATTATTTTTAATCTTTCCTTGGAGAGAAAAAGAAACTATGTCATGTGCATTTCAAAAAAGTAATGTGATCGTAAACAGTGAAAATGAATGTAGCATCCAGAATAAACAAAGGAAAGCATCCATCTGACTGCTTTTGAAGCTTGTTTAGGTGTCCACAGGATGTGGCTGGTCACATAGATACATGTAATGGCATCCTATACCACAGTCAGGAATCAGAGCCCTGAAGGTGAGAAAATGCATCACATGGAAAGTGGCTGTCATATCTGGGGCTGCTGAGGGTAGGGAAATCTGAGGGGATTGGATGGGGGCACATATCTCAATGGCTAAGAAAAGATGGTTCCTGGGGACCAGGCAGCAAACTGAAAGCACAGGGAGATAGCTTCCATTATTTGGAGTCAAAATGTTTCCACTTTCCATAGCTTTATGATCACCCCTGAGTCCTCCACATGCTACCTATAGACACAGTACTAGCTTTCCATCTGGGACATCAAGTCATACCCACAAGTCCCCAAAGTGCTTGCAGTCACACAAACATACATGAATAATTCAGGACTTTATAAATGATTAAGCAGATGTACTGATATTTATCAGCAGCAGGTACTTTCTTTTCACAGTATCACAAATCCTCATGATTGAGGGTAATTAGGGAGAGGCCCTGACTGAATAACTGACAAGCCCAGATTAGTAAGTCATTTCATAGTTTTCTACATTTAAGTAGACTCTGTAAATAGCAATAAAGTCAGCAAGTAAGATGTCCTTGTCAAAAGAAGCCCTTCAGGTTCTGCATAGTAAACTGTAGATAAATATCATTTGCAATGAGACTATTATTTACAGGCAAATGGGAAGTCATACACTAGAACCATTGTCTTTTTTCCTGAACTTTCTAGGTCCAATCAGTCATTTATGCTCTACTGCCAAATATATATTAAATATGGATGGTGTTCCCCATCTCCAATACTATCCCCTTCTCAGTAGTTCTCAACTGGGGTCATTCTCCATGCAGTAGCCAGAAAATCTACTAAAATATAGAAATTTATGGCATAAACATATATAAAGATACAGCATGTACATATCATGCTTAGTCACTCAGTTGTGTCCAACTCTTTGCAACTCATGGACTGTAGCCCACTAGGCTCCTTTGTCCATGGAACTCCGGGCAGCAATACTGGAGTGGTTAGACATTCCCTTTTCCAGATCTTCCTGACTCAGAGGTTGAACCCAGGTCTTCTGCATTTCAGGCAGATTCTTTAATATCTGAGCCACCAGGGAAACCCAGCATATAAACATATATGTATACAATAAGTGCTATATATAATATTGCACTATTATTAATCATATTGAGGGGTGGCAGATTGGGCGACCCCTAGGTATGTCACATGAGTATGGGAATGGTTTTGGACAGAAAGGCACTTTAGAGAGAGCCTATGCAGGAAGGAGATGGAGAACATGGAGAAGATGGAGAAGCTCTATACAGTCAGCAAAAACAAGACTGGAGCTGACTGTGGCTCAGATCATGAACTCCTTATTGCCAAATTCAGACTTAAACTGAAGAAAGTAGGGAAAACCACTAGACCATTCAGGTATGACCTAAATCAAATTCCTTATGATTATACAGTGGACTTTAGAAATAGATTTAAGGGACTAGATCTGATAGACAGAATGCCTGATGAACTATGGATGGAGGTTCATGACATTGTATAGGAGACAGGGATTAAGACCATCCCCATGGAAAAGAAATGCAAAAAAGCAAAATGGTGGTCTGGGGAGGCCATATGAATAGCTGTGAAAAGAAGAGAAGGGAAAAGCAAAGGAGAAAAGGAAAGATATACCCATTTGAATGCAGAGTTCCAAAGAATGGCAAGGAGAGATAAGAAAGCTTTCCTCAGTGATCACTGCAAAGAAATAGAGAAAAACAATAGAATGAGAAAGACTAGAGATCTCTTCAAGAAAATTAGAGATACCAAGGGAATATTTCATGCAAAGATGGGCTCAATAAAGGACAGAAATGGTATGGACCTAACAGAAGCAGAAGATACTAAGAAGAGGTGGCAAGAATACACAGAAGAACTGTACAAAAAAGATCTTCATGACCCACAATGAATCTTCATGAATCCAATGGTGTGATCACTCAGCTAGAGGCAGACATCTTGGAATGTGAAGTCAAGTGGGCCTCAGGAAGCATCACTACAAACAAAGCTAGTGGAGGTGATAGAATTCCAGTTGAGCTATTTCAAATTTTCAAAGATGATGCTGTGAAAGTGCTACACTCAATATGTCAGCGAATTTGGAAAACTCAGCAGTGGCCACAGGACTGGAAAAGGTCAGTTTTCATTCCAATCCCAAAGAAAGGCAATGCCAAAGAGTGCTCAAACTACCGCACAATTGCACTCATCTCACATGCTAGTAAAGTAATGCCCAAAATTCTCCAAGCCAGGCTTCAGCAATACATGAACCGTGAACTTCCTGATGTTCAAGCTGGTTTTAGAAAAGGCAGAGGAACCAGAGATCAAATTGCCAACATCTGCTGGATCATTGAAACAGCAAAAGAGTCCCAGAAAAAAACATCTATTTCTGCTTTATTGACTATGCCAAAGCCTTTGACTGTGTGGATCACAATAAACTGGAAAATTCTGAAAGAGATGGGAATACCAGACCACCTGATGTGCCTCTTGAGAAGCCTCAGGAAGTAACAGAACTGGACATGGAACAACAGACTGGTTCCAAATAGGAAAAGGAGTGTACATCAAGGCTGTATATTGTTACCCTCCTTATTTAATTTGTATGCAGAGTACATCATGAAAAACCCTAGGTTGAAAGAAGCACAAGCTGGAATCAAGACTGGCGGGAGAAATATCAATAACCTCCGATATGCAGATGACACCAACCTTATGGCAGAAAGTGAAGAAGAACTAAAGAGCCTCTTGATGAAAGTGAAAGAGGAGAGTGAAAAAGTTGGCTTAAAACTCAACATTCAGAAATCTAAGGCCAAGGTATCCGGTCCCATCACTTCATGGCAAATAGATGGGGAAACAGTGGAAACAGTGATAGGCTTTATTTCTGGGCTCCAAAATCATTGCAGATGGTGATTGCAGTCATGAAATTAAAAGACGCTCCTTGGAAGGAAAGTTATGAACAACCTAGACAGCATATTAAAAAGCAGATACATTACTTTGCCAACAAAGGTCCATCTAGTCAAGGCTATGGTTTTTCCAGTAGTCATGTATGGATGTGAGAGTTGGACTATAAAGAAAGCTGAGCACTGAAGAATTGATGCTTTTGAACTGTGGTGTTGGAGAAGGTTCTCAAGAGTCCCTTGGACTGCAAGGAGATCCAACCAGTCCATCCTAAAGGAGATCAGTCCAGGGTGTTCATTGGAAGGACCTATGTTGAAGCTGAAACTCCAATACTTTGGCCACCTGATGTGAAGAGCTGACTCATTTGAAAAGACCCTGATGCTGGGAAAGATTGAGGGCAGGAGGAGAAGGGGACAACAGAGGATGAGATGTTTGGATGGCATTACTGACTCAATGGACATGGGTTTGGGTAAACTCCAGGAGTTGGTGATGGACAGGGAGGCCTGGCGTGCTGTGGTTCATGGGGTCACAAAAGACTCAGACACAACTGAGCGACTGAACTGAAGTGATGCAGGAAGCATATTCCAATTTCCCCTTTTCTTCCCCAAAACAAGATATAACAAAAATAAAACTCCAGTGGGAAAGATTCCCTCCCTGTACCAAGGAAGGAAAGAAACATTCTTCACCAGGAGTCAGAGCAGAGTGAATTTTGTGTCAACACACCTTGTAAAAGTCACCCTTATCTTCCCTTGGCCTCCCTGTATATTTTAAGTGCTTTCTCACAATTGCCTCTCTTTGTTCAATCTGGCATAAAGCATTTAGGTTTTGCTACTTTTTGGGTCTCCATTTCCTCACGAGGGCTCTCATGTCAGGTAAAACTTACAGGCTTCTCTCTAATCTATCTGTTGTCAGTTTATTTATTAGACCAAGCTAAAAACCCTAAGAGGAGAGAGGTAAAATGGCACCTTTCTTGCACTATAATAATACAATTTAAGTATATTAATAACTAGCGTAACACACACACACATAAATCTGCCATGCCGCTCCCCCGCTAAGCCTTTTCAGTGGCGTTCCAGAATACCTCGGAATTCCTAGCTTAAAATCCAGCTCCTACCCCAAGGTTCCTAGCTGTTCCACCTCCTCCATCTTCCGCCCCTCTCTCCCTCACGTTCTCAGCCACACAGACCTCGGCAGTCTTCGCACACAGCAAACTTGTTCTCACCCTTATTCTCACCTGCTGCTCCTTTGACTGCAGAATCTTTCACTAGATGTCAGCATGGCCGATACCTCATGCAGCTCTTAGCTCAACTGTTACCTCTCAGAGGTGGCCCCAGGATCCCACAGCTAAGGCAGATCTGACCCGCTCTGTCCCCAGACACACTCACTTTCAATCACACTGCCCTGTGTTATGGACTTCATGGCACAAGTCAGGTCATGTTGTGGCATCACCTCATTTAAGTGTGAATTTCCTTGTTTATTATCTCACCTACTACTGTTATAGTAAGCTCAAATGGAGTAAAGACCTCAAGTATTTTATATATAATTGTGTCCTGAGTCTCTGGAATAGCACCTGACTCTTGGTAGGCCCTCAATAAGTAACTGCTAAATGAATAAATTATATTTCCTGAATCCAACTTCTTCCAGGTTCACTGAGGTATAATTGCCATTTGACTTTAACAGCAGTTACTTCTAATTTTTCTTAGCATAGATAAACTTTTTAAAATGTTGACATTTAGATTAACTTCTATCCAAATTGTTACAAATTACAAATGAAGTAAATTGAACTCAGCTGTTTTTTTTCTTTCCAAATCATTTAACAGTGAGCAAGTCAAAATGATCAACCCCAAAAGCAATTTTTTCTTATTTGTTTTAGTGGCATTCATAGCTTCATAGTCAAGATGTATGATATCACCAATAAAATATGCTATTTCAAAGCACATTGAAAGCTCCAAGTTTTTGGAAAATTGTCTATATCTTAGAATTACAGCTTGAATGAGTTTTTCAATGTATTTTTTCTCATCCTCTTCAGTTAACAAAGACCACAACTTTGTAATAAAGTTGGCCCTTTTTAAACTGTAGCAAGCAAAATGCAAAATTCTCTGAATAGATCCTCTATGATTTATTGGAATATTACTGTTGCTTAAACCATTGAGAATACAGTAACTCAAATGATCATATTGCTATGCACACCCATACAAACATGCATGCACACAACATCAAAATGAAATAATTTAATCAGAAGTAACATTACATTCTAGTTTTAATGGCAGAACGTATACACCACTAAGGCATGATGTCAGAAAAGTATGAGATTTAAGAGATAAATAGAATATTAAACTTGTCCTTTAAAAATGTTTTGTAATGTTGTTTTTCTCCCCACTCCCAAAACACCTTTTAGGTTTGCACAGGGACATTTCATGGATGATAGATTAATCCTGTAAGCCAAAAACTCATTTCAGTACAATTACTTTTCTAGATAAATTTAACTGCTAGGTGAGAAAACTCAGAAATTTAATTCTGTTATACACCTACAAGGAAAAACAAACAAGAAAAGTATATTTTTAAAAATGTGGCTTTTGTGGGAGGAGGGATAAATTAGGAGATTGGGTTGACATATACATGCTGCTGCTGCTACTGCTGCTAAGTCGCTTCAGTCGTGTCTGACTCTGTGCGACCCCAGAGACGGCAGCCCACCAGGCTCCCCTGTCCCTGGGATTCTCAAGGCAAGAACACTGGAGTGGGTCGCCACTTCCTTCTCCAATATACATGCTACTATATATAAAGTAGATAACTAATAAGGACCTACTGTATAGCACGGGGAACTCTAGTCAATACTCTGTAACGACCTGTATGGGAAAAGAATCTAAAAGACAGTGGGTATATGTATACCTGATTCATAAAGCAGAAACCAACACAACATTATAAATCAACTACAATAAAACTTTTTCTAAAAATTTCTTTCAGCAATGTTTAGAGAAGTGAAATTCCAAAAGTAACTACAGGGCTTCCGGGTGGTCCAGTGGTTAAGAATCTGCCCTGCAAATGCAAGGGTAACCGATTCAATCCCTGGTCCGGGAAGATTCCACATGCCTCGGAGCAACTGAGCCCCTGCATCACAACTTCTGAGGCCAGGCTCTACAGTCCACATGCCTCGAGCCTGTGCTAAGCCACCCCAATGAGAAGCCCACACATAGCATGAAGAACAGCACCCACTCTCCACAACTAGAGAAAGCCTGTGCACAGCAACAAAGGCCAGGACAGCCAAAAACAAATAAATGAATAAATCTTTAAAAAAGTAACTACAATCTAAAAATAGGGGGGTGGATAAATAAAATGTATGGAATAATATAGGACTAAATATCTAAACATATAGATAAAACATGGACACAGTGGAGGAAGGAGGAGGTGAGATGAACTGAGATTAGCATTGACATATATATACTGCCGTGTCTAAAACAGATAGCTGGTGGGAAGCGACTGCATAACACAGGGAGCTTAGCTTGGTGCTGTGTGATGACTAGAGGGATGGGATGGGAAGGGAGGGAGGGGGGATCAAGAGGGAGGGGATATATGTATATTTATACCTGATTCATGTTGTTGTACAGCAGAAACTCACACAACATTGTAAAGCAATTATCCTCCAATTAAAAATAAAACTATAAAAAAACATGAACATATTTCCAAAACAATGTTGATTGAATAAAGCAAGTTGCCACAAGATACAAACACATATGATGTAATTTATATACACAGAATACTATATTCCTATATTCTTCATTCAACACATATTTTGGGGGTACCTACTTTATGTCAGTTATTATTTGAGACACAAAAAAAGATGTAATCAAAGAAGGTACCTGACCTAACAAATAATCTAGTGAAGGAACAGACAGCAAAAATAGATAAATGCATGTATATATACATGCATACATGAGCACATTCTGTCAGGCAGTAGTACATTTTATGGAGAAAAATAAAGCCTGAAAAGGGATCATGAGGACTTTTCAACTGTAGACTGAATGGCTTCCCCACCCCACTGGGAAGTGACTTTTGAACAAAACCCAAATGCAGGCAGTGATCTGATGGAACCACAGAAGACAGGTCTGTGGAACAGTCATCTGGGGGAAGGACAAGCAAGAGATAAAGCTCAGAGATGGAAATGTGCTTGGTGTGCTTCCTAAACAGCAAGGAGGCCAGTGCTCCTGTAGCTCAGGGGGCAAGGCAGAGAGTGGAAGGCTTGGAGGTTGGACGGTGGAACATACAGGGCCTTGGTGAACATGGCAAGGATTCTGGATTTTATTCCAATTGCAGTGGCGCCCCCATGGGCTAGGATGATGGAAGTTATTAATACATGATCTTAATGGATGCTTTTAATGATCAATCTAGCTGCTGCGTGGAGAAGAGATGGAATATGTTGAAATGATTCTATGAGAGAGAAATCAAAGAGCAGCTCAGAAGATGTGGCAGTACACCTGATAAAAGATGCCATGAGAGAGACTAGGGAAGAAGCAAGAGCAGGGAAACAGGGCTTGGGACTATAATATACTTTCACTTGAAGGCAGAGCCGAGCAGATATATTGTTCATGCATAAAATGATACATAGTAAAAACACAGAATTTGCATGTTGAATACTGATAGTATTGCCTCTAGGAGAGGGGAAAGGGGAATAGGAAAATCTAGGCAGATTCAACTCTCTCCAATATTTTATTTCCTTTAGGAAAAAAAAAAAAACTCTGATGCAAACATGGTATAATCTGAACATCTGTTAATTCCTGGTTTGGGATACCCAGATATTTGATATATTATCTTTCTAATATCCTGGTTTTCATATTTTCCCATAGGAATTACATTCTGTACAGAAAAGAGTAATGTCTATTTTTTTTTCTACTGTGAATCATGATTCATCCATTTATTCAACAAATATTCCTTGAGCCAGACTCTGGTTGCAGGTGCTTTGGAAGCTATACAAAGCAACACAAAGTCCTCATGGAGTTTATATTCTGTGGAAAAAGGCAGACAATTGAAGTAACAGATTTTATATATATATATAAGGCCATTTTGGATAATGGAATGTGAAGAAAAATAAAACAAGATGGCAGAGATATTTCAAATTGGTTCTATTTGTTTTCTTATAAGACAAATCTATTCAGTTTTATTCCTGTGGGAAGATGGTAAAAAATAATTTATCATCAACATCACCTTATTATTATTATATCTCATGAATTTTTTGGGTCAGGGATTTGGTCCGGGTCGGGTGTGGAAGGTTTATCTGTGTTTCATGATATTGGGATTTCAGCAGGGATGTTTCAGAAGTTTGGAAACTGGAACAACTGTAGGCTATATTAGCATATCTTGGGCTTCCTTTTAACTTGGTGGCCCCAGTTGGACTTGTATGTCTGCTCAGGACTCCAAGAACAACTGTCATTGAAGTTGCAGGCAGAAGCTGCAAAGTTTCTGTGACCTAGCCTCAGAAGTCCTCGAACATCACTTGTGTCACATACTGTTGGTGAACCAAGCCACCGAAGACAGCTTATACTAAAAAGAAAGGAAGTAAGCTCCACCTCTCAATGGGAGGAGTTGTTTAGTTGCTAACGTGTGTCCCAGTCTTTGCAACTCCATGGACTGCAGCACACCAGGCCTCCCTGTCCTTCACTATTGCCCAGAGTTTGCTCAAATTCATGTCCATTGAGTCGATGATGCCACCAACCACCTCATCCTCTGTTGCCCTCTTCTCCTTCCCTCAGTCTTTCCCAACATCAGGGTCTTTTCCATGAGTCGGCTCTTTGAATCAGGTGGCCAAACTCTTGGAGCTTCAGCTTCAGCATCAGTCCTTCCAGTGAATATTCAGGGTAGATTTCCTTTAGGATTGACTGATTTGATCTCCTTGCTATCCAAGGGATTCTTGAGAATCTTCCCAAACACCACAGTTCAAAAAGCACTAATTCTTCTGGGCTTGGTCTTCTTTTTGGTCCAACTCTCATATCTGTACATGATTACTGGAAAAACCACAGTTTTGACTATATGGGCCTTTGTCGGCCAAATGATGTCTCTGCTTTTTAATATGTTGTCTAGGTTGGGCTAGCTTTTCTTCCAAGGAGCAAGCTTCTTTAACTTCATGGCTGCAGTCACCATCCACAGTGGATTTGGAGTCCAAGAAAATAAAATCTGCCACTGTTTGCATTTTTTCACCATCTATTTGCCATGAAATGATGGAACCAGATGCCATGATCTCGGATTTTGAATACTGAGCTTTAAGCCAGCTTTTCACTCTTCTCTTTCACCTTCATCAAGAGGCTCTTTAGTTCCTCTTCACTTTCTGCCATTAGGGTGGTATTATATGCATATATGATGTTATTGATATTTCTCCCAGAAATCTTGATCCCAGCTTGTGGTTCACCTACTCTGGCATTTCATATGATGTACTCTGCAAATAACTTAAATAAGCAGGGTGACAATATACAGCCTTGACGTACTTCTTTCCCAATTTGGAACCAGTCCATTGTTCTATGTTCAGTTCTAACCGTTGCTTCTTGTCCTACATATAGGTTATTCAGGAGACAGGTAAGGTCTCTCTTTCATTACCTTTAAGAATTTTCTAGTTTGTTGTGATCCACACAGTCAAAAGCTTTACTATAGTCAATGAAGCAGAAGTAGATGTTTTTTTCTGGAATTCTTTTGCTTTTTCTATGAGGAGTAGCAGGAATTTAATCTACCACAGAGAATTACTTTATTTAGAGATGCATGAACTAAAATTCATTAATTAAGTCTATAAAATGGAGCAATAATGTCTGCCTCAGAGCACTGTAAGTAGCAAATAATGTATAGAAACTATCTGCAACAAAGCAGGGTTTAGGGGCCAGACACCAAGTCTCTGTGCAGTCAAAAATTTGTTTATAACTTATAGTCTCCCTCTGTATCCATAGTTTCCCCATATCTACAGCTCTACATGCATGAATTCAACCAACCACCTGTATAGTATAGCACTACAGTACTTACTATTGAAAAGAATCTTTATATAACTGAACTCATGCAGTTTTAACCTGTGTCATTCAAGGGGTTAAGTGAGTACCTGAGAGGACCACTAAAATGGATCTGTCCCTATAGACTTAGAAAAGAAACAAGACTCAAAACCCTTTTCCTCTGAGATGAGGAGGGTCAAGGAAATCCTTGAAATCCACTAGGACTGGAAGAGTGGCACAGTCCTAATAAGGCTCGATTATTTTCTCTAGTACTTGGAAGACCATGATAGGAAGGTAAGCTGAAATACCACATCTAAGATACTCCAAACTCTGCATCTGTCTTAGTTCCCAAAGCTTTATGACTTCTGTAAAGTAGGTAGCCACTTTGTTTTGGTAAAGGTAGAGAGTATAATTTTATACTCAGCAGGTTTTAGACATGGAAGGAGATAGGCAAGTGAATTCTTGATTCTTAGGATTATAAAATCAATAAACTTTTCTTCTTGAGGCAGCTGTTAAAATCAAGGTATTTTGAAAACAGTAATAAATGTTCCTTTACTTAGCTCTGAAAGGAAGTCAAATAGGTAAAGAGCTCAATCTACATTTGAAGAAAGTATGAGATAAACATAACTTTCATCCCCATTGTGCTGTATACAATTGTATCTTTTAAATGCTAACTAACTTCATTCCATCAGTTCTCTTTTAAGATTAAGCAAACTAAATCGGTCCATTGGTTTTTATAACACACAAAGTTCCTTTCAATTCATTGAATGGGCCTTTGGATGTTTGGAAAATGCATTCATTTTATAAGGGATTATTACTTAAGGAAAAATGCTTAAAGAAAACAAAAGATACGAACCTATTATGTAAATGAAATCACTAAAATTCTATCTGCACACAAATAATAGGCTACAGAAATCCTTCTAGCCTTAGTTTCCATCTTAAGGAAATATAAATCGCTGTAACCATCAATTCAAAGAGAGATATTAATACAGAAATCATTGGAAAAACATTTACACTGAACATACATAAGCTTTAAATATACTGAATAAAATACTGGAAGACATTCACAAATTTACCTATGTTTCACAATCTTATTTTCTTAGCAAAACTGAGAAATCCAAAGCAGTCTAAAAAAACTCAACTACACAGGAAAAAATGTATATAGAATCTTATAGTCCTCTAAAAATAGGAGATGTATTGATCTCTATAATAGCTCGTTTGATAAATCAATTGTTTCTTAAGCCTCTACTATGTGTCAGATGCTGTACTAAGATCAAAAGATATTTAGAAGAAATTCTTAACTCTTGAGGAGCTCACAGTCTTGAGCTGGTAGCCTTCTCTCCACCCTTGAGGAACTGAGGGTGGACAGTGAAGTACATGCGTGCATGCTCAGTCGCTTCAGGCGTGTCTGACTCTGTGTGATCCTATAGACTCCAGCCTGCCAGGCTCCTCTGTCATTGGGATTCTCTAGGCAAGAATACTGAAGTGGGTTGCCATGCCCACCTCCAGGGGATCTTCCCATCCCAGGGATTGAACTCGCATCTCTTATACCTAACCTGCATTGGCAGGCGGGCTCTTCACCACTAGGACCACTTGGGAAAGACAGTGAAGTACCAGGGGCCGATTTTATCTAAAAGGGCAGCCACTGCTAATGAATTTTCAGCAGGAAACAAATGTGAACAGAAACGGATCTTAGATAGATCACACAGTAAGTGAGGAAACCAGATTGTGAGCTCAGGGCGCTGAGTACTGACAGCTCTCACTTTATCCTTTTGTGGACAACTTTGGATTGTTGCCAACAGAGACTGATCTGAATCCTCTGCAACACAGTGGTTATGAAGCTGTAGACAACACCTTAATTGCTCCAAGCCTCAGGTTCTGATTTTGTAAAAGAAGGGTTTAAATATCTGTTCGTGGCTGAGAGGATAAGTATTCATCTTGTGGTATGTGTGTGGGGGGCGGGGGGTCCTTCCAGGGTGACCCATTGGTACATATGGCACCAGACCATGCCTCCCACACATCCTGTAACTGGGATGCCTACATATGTTGACATTTGAATTTCTAACTCAAATATCTTTATTCCTTTAGTAATATGCTAAGTTGTTTTTAATACTTCAAAAATCACTTAATACTAGTCAGTTTTCATTAAATGCAATACTCTGTACCTATCATCACTCCAATACATCAAAGCCCTATACTCTATAGTTCTATACTGTAAACAGTTGTGAAGCTGAAGTCTAGTGTCATCTACAGTCTTTCACTTAGATTTTTGAGAAAGATATTAACTACTCCATGCCCCTAATTGTGGTATTCCACAGGATATGGAATCTCTTAGGACTACCAGCTAAATGTCTGCTGTGGCAACACTGTAAACCAGTATACTCCATACGCTTCCAATCTTCTCTTCTTTTTGCTTTCTCTACAATATAAAGTGCTAAGAAAAATACACGAACTCCCATTCTGTCTTGCAGGCAGGCGTGGTCATGTGACAAGACAAGGTCTAGCCAACGAGTGGTGAGTGAAAGTTCCAGGAGTAACACAGAAGGGCCTTCTAGAGAGAAGCCTTAACTTTCCACCCAACCTCCTTCTTTCTATGTTGAATACAGATGACATGCCTCGGGGTATAGACATCTCAAGACCTTGAGGATGAATGGGCTGCAAATCTTAGGCCTGCTGAGAAACAACACTGAAGGAGCTCCTTTCCTTAGTAACACCTTTAAGTACCCACGTTACTCCTACACTTCTTAGTTCCAGATTTCTTTTATGAAAAATAAAACTAGTATTTACTTATCTATAGATGTTCTCTTCAATATGGTAGCCACTGGTCACATATGCTTTAAAATTTTAATTAAATCACAAATTTGGTTCCACAATATTGAACAGTGCCATTGTAGAACATTTCCATAATCTCAGACGTTTCTATTTAAACTGCACAGAATAAAATGTTGTTTGCAGCCAAATATACTGTAATGCTACTGATGTTAATATTTTTATCACTAAGCCAAGGGCAGAAACATTTCAGTCCCCATCTCTCAGCTAAGCCATATGCCTCCAGGTACTTGATTGTTTGTTTCATGTTGAAATAGCATACTCTGATTTATCACTAGCCTTTCATCCAAGAGATTTCTCACACTTTCTTAGAGGATTAGATTAGTCTGTCAGAACATATTCTTCACATAGCTCCAAATAATCAAGTACTCTCCCTAGAGATAATGGCAGAATTAAGAAAATTAATATTCCTATGCTAATATTTCAGGAAGAAAGGAAAGGCAGCCACAATCATGTCACAATCACAACATTGCCAAGTTGAAGCAACTGACCTCAGTATATGACAATCTCTCCAGTAGTAGCTCTCAGTCCTTTCAGAATATACCAGTCTCTTTTATTCTCTTAAAAATTATTCCAGGATGAGAGCTGAACTGAGACCCACATTATCCACAGCTGCAAGCCTGGCTGTTTGAAGCTCTGTCCTGCAGACTTTGATTAGGCTTCAATAAATATAGTCACGAATCAGCCTACCAAACATAGAGGCATATCACAGAATTCAAATCAATAGAAAGAATATCTGATGAAGCAATTTCTTACTATTTAAACTTAGTTATAGCAAAAGAGGAACAGATGATGAAAATTTCAAGAACATTTATGACAAATTTCCTAAGGTAGCAATTCTAATTTCAGCTTATTTATTTATTTTTAAGTCACAAAACACTCTTATAAGTGATTATAAGAGTATCTAATATTTATTGAGCATTTATTATGATCCAAGAAGCATTGCAAGCAATGTTAATAAACTTTTTTTAATCCCTGCAAATGTACTCTGAGATAATTATGGTTGTTATCCTAATATTATACATAAAGAGATTAAGGCACAAAGAGTTTTAAAAATTTGCCCCATGAGTAAATGGTGAAACTCAAATTCAGATGCTCAAAGATCTGTCTCCAGGGTCTTCCTCTTAGTCACTATATTCTTACAAATGGATCATGTCTCTACAGAAATGTCAAGAATTATTCATTGACTTCATGCAGATAATATCACTTTCATCCAGGTACCCCCAGAAGTCTCAGGTCACACCGACACTTTGTTCTCCATCACTTATACCAGTAGGGCTTCCCTTGTGGTTCAGACAGTAATCTGCCTGCAATGCAGGAGACCTGGGTTTGATCCTTGGGTCGGGAAGATCCCCTGGCAATGGGAATGGCAACCCACTCCAGCATTCTTTGCTTGTAGAATTCCATGGACAGAGGAGCCTGGTGGTCTACAGTCCATGGGACTGCAAAGATTCAGACACGATTGAGAGACTAACACTTTCATAGCCCCAGAAGTCTTAGACCACACCAACACTTTTCTCCATCACTTATACTCCTACTTCTTAACAGAAAACAGCAATTATGAAAATGAGTATTTTCTGAGATATAAAGTTATTTTAGATTTAGGCATGATCCTCAATTATTTAAAAGAGTGAATAAAAAACAAATAAAAGAAGAAAAGTATAGCAGGTATGCCAGAAATTAGAGGTCTGTAGAATCTGGGTAGCAATTCATAAAAATAATAATGTCAAACAGTTACTGAACACTTAAAGTGCCAGACCTTATTCTGAGCATCACATTTTACCCTCACAACATCCTAGTGAGGGAAGTACTGTTATCCCATATAAGAGATGAAAGCAGCTGTCACAGAGATGATCAGGCGGATAGTAGATGGTGCTCCCAGGTATCTGGCTCCACAGCTGACCTTTCACACTTTCTGTGATCTGGCCCTTGACCTCTTCGCTACCTCAGCTCCCACTCCTTTCCCCGTTGTTCACTCTGTTTCAGCCTCCTTGTGTTCCTTTCATGCTCCCTCTTCAAGAAGCTTAGAGTAATTTCCTCTTTTATCAGAGAGGCCTTCCCTGACTTCCCTAATGACAATCCATGGCCCCAACTGCAGTACCTAGCAGATATTTATTGAATGAATAAAGAAACAGACCTGTGTCAAGTCTGCTCCCTCAGGGAGGCACAGTGATGTTTGATACCAAGAAGACACTTCTGCATAGGTGTTCTGGATTGGCTTTCCTTTCCTCACTGGTCTTTGTTCGGCCAATTCTTTGGGGGGTGGGGTAGGAGTCAAAGATTCTAAAATAAAAGATTAACTTTAGGAAATAAAACATATTTCAGAGAGAAACTGGTTCATACAATCCTATGACTATAGATGGTATACCCTTTTACCATCCTAGAGGATAAAAGCAATAAGATCAATAAGGATGGGGACTTACTGATCCCTTAGTTGTTATCACTGTTGTCATTCAGTGGTAAAGCTTACACTTTCACAAAATATATTATGCAATGTATAAGATTGTATCAGAGTAAAATGTAATATTATAAATGAAATCATCTAAAGTAAAAAAATATACCAAATAGCAACAAAATTTGAGTGAACTGCAATTTCCAGTTTTCATAGGTTAACTCCAGATTATCCAAATTATTTTTTTAGTCTATTTACATTAAATAACTCAATTCTTGGCGATGGTTAAAAGAAACACCTATATTTCAAAAGGAAAAAAAATGTAAATACTAAAATGCATAAGAAAAATTAATCCTCACTGGTAATAAAAGAAAACTGAATAAAATAGGGCATCATTAAAAAATTTATGCAATGGAGAAAAATTAAATTATAGAAACCAATGATAGAGTCCAAGGAAATTAGAATCTCATAAAACTGTTGGCCAGGATAAGACTTTGAAAGAGGGCAATTCCAAAACTTCATTAAAGACTTCTAATTTTAAACTCATATTGGTCCATCACTTACATCATTACAAATTTTCCCCAAGAAAGTCATTTTGAACGTTGGAAGATTTGTCAGATGAATGCCTGTCATAGTGGTATCTGAAGAGTGAAAGACCAAGAAACAATCACAGTGTAACAAAGGGACCTGGTTAAATACATAACGGAATATTTAATAGAATTTTACCCCCATTTACTAGTCATTACTGTTATTCAAGAATATTTAATGACATGGAAATATTTATGTGTATTTTAGTAGGAAAAAGAGACAACCAATTATGACAGAGTGAACCCATTGAAATGTACAGAAAAATTCCAGAAAAGTACACACAAAAAGTTAAAGGACTTGGATGACTGAATTTTAGATAATAGTGATTTCCTCCCTTTCATTTCATGTATTTTCTAATTTTCCTAAAAACGACAAAAGACATGTTTTTTTTTCCACTTAGAAAGAAATGATTATTATAATTTTTTAAAAACTGTTTGATAAAGGGGGAGAAGGGATTTCACCTTTTCCCAGTATTTTATGTAAGGTGATAATGATGAAATTAGAGGCTACAATTTCTCTCTCAGAGAATGAAGAACAACCTTTTTGGACATGTACAGCTTTTCATTATATCCTCATCTTCTGTGGTTAAAAATGCTGCCTACATACACAGACCAACACTACCCAATTTTCCTCTCCTTTTTAAATCTAGTTTTGCCTTACCAAAAGTTTAAATAATGGTAGAAACCCACTAGCTAAATAATTATTCAGGTTCAATAAGTTGCATAACAGAGGCTTAGCAAGTAAACTTAATATAGATGCCATCCTGAGAATAACTAATTTATCTACCAGCATTTAGGCAATTTATTCTTTAAAACTGGCTTTCAGAGTATATTCTAGCCATAGTTTCAAAAATATAGAAATAACTCCTTAAATAAAGCCCAATCACTTAATTTGAATGACAGTTCCAAAACGTCACACCTGAAATTGCTTTACCAATAAAGTAAAGCATGGTCAGAGTGACAAATAGATTCAGGGGATTAGATTTGATAGAGTGCCTGAAGAACTATGGACAGAGGTTTGTAATATTGGACAGGAGGTGGTGATTAAAACCATCCCCAA
This sequence comes from Bos mutus, assembly GCF_027580195.1. Lineage (NCBI taxonomy): Eukaryota > Metazoa > Chordata > Mammalia > Artiodactyla > Bovidae > Bos > Bos mutus. The sequence continues at coordinate 23,803,384 of NC_091630.1, read as the reverse complement.
GAACAAGAAATGCAAAAAGGCAAAATGGTTGTCTGAGGAGGCCTCACAAATAGCTGAGAAAAGAAGAGAAGTGAGTAGCAAAGGAAAAAAGGAAAGATAGACCATGTGAATGCAAAGGATAGCAAGTCCCAAAGGATAGCAAGGAGAGATATGAAAGCCTTCCTAACTGAACAATGCAAAGAAATAGAGGAAAACAACAGAATGGGAAACACTAGAGACCTCTTCAGAAAAATTAAAGATACCAAGAGAACATCTCATGCAAAGATGGGCACAATAAAGCACAGAAACAGTATGGACCTAACAGAAACAGAAGATATTAAGAAGAGGTAGCAAGAATACACAGAAGAACTATACAAAAAAGATCTTTAAAACCCAGATAACCACAATAGTGTGATCATTCACCTAGAGCCAGACATCCTGGAATGTGAAGTCAAGAGGGCCTTAACAAGCATTACTAAATGGATTAAAGATCTAAACGTAAGACCAGAAACTATAAAACTCCTAGAGGAGAACATAGGCAAAACACTCTCCAGCATAAATCACTGCAGGATCCTCTATGACTCACCTCCCAGAATATTGGAAATAAAAGCAAAAATAAACAAATGGGACCTAATTAAAATTAAAAACTTCTGCATAACAAAGGAAACTAAAAGCAAGGTGAAAAGACAGTCTTCAGAATGGGAGAAAATAATAGCAAATGAAGCAACTGACAAAGAATTAATCTCAAAAATATACAAGCAACTCCTGCAGCTCAATTCCAGAAAAATAAATGATCCAATCAAAAAATGGGCCAAAGAACTAAACAGACATTTCTCCAAAGAAGACATATAGATGGCTAACAAACACATGAAAAGATGCTCAACATCACTCATTATCAGAGAAATGCAAATCAAAACCACAATGAGGTACCATTTCATGCCAGTCAGAATGGCTGCGATCCAAAAGTCTATAAGCAATAAATGCTGGAGAGGGTGTGGAGAAAAGGGAACCCTCTTACACTGTTGGTGGGAATGCAAACTAGTACAGCCACTATGGAGAACAGTGTGGAGATTCCTTAAAAGACTGGAAATAGAACTGCCTTATGATCCAGCAATCCCACTGCTGGGCATACACACTGTGGAAACCAGAAGGGAAAGAGACACGTGTACCCCAATGTTCATCGCAGCACTGTTTATAATAGCCAGGACATGGAAGCAACCTAGATGCCCATCAGCAGATGAATGGATAAGAAAGCTGTGGTACATATACACAATGGAGTATTACTCAGCCATTAAAAAGAATACATTTGAATCAGTTCTAATGAGGTGGATGAAACTGGAGCCTATTATACAGAGTGAAGCAAGCCAGAAAGAAAAACACCAATACAGTATCAGATCAGATCAGTCGCTCAGTCGTGTCCGACTCTTTGCAACCCCATGAATCACAGCACGCCAGGCCTCCCTGTCCATCACCAACTCCCAATACAGTATACTAACACATATATATGGAATTTAGAAAGATGGTAATGATAACCCTATATGTGAGACAGCAAAAGAGACACAGATGTATAGAACAGTCTTTTGGACTCTGTGGGAGAGGGTGAGGGTGGGATGGTTTGAGAGAATGGCATTGAAACATGTATAAAATCATATGTGAAATGAATCGCCAGTCCAGGTTCTATGCACGATACAGGATGCTCAGGGCTGGTGCACTGGGATGACCCAGAGGGATGGTATGGGGAGGGAAGATGGAGGGGGGTTCAGGATGGGGAACACATGTACACCTGTGGCGGATTCATGTTGATGTATGGCAAAACCAATACAGTATTGTAAAGTAATTAGCCTCCAATTAAAATAAATAAATTTATATTTTTAAAAAAAGCACTACTAAAAACAAGGCTACTAGAGGTGATGGAATTCCAGTTGAGCTATTTCAAATCCTAAAGATGATGCTCTTAAAGTGCTGCACTCGATGTGCCACATAATTTGGAAAGCTCAGCAGTGCCACAGGATTGGAAAAGGTCAGGTTTCATTCCAATCCCAAAGAATGTTCAAACTACTGCACGATTGCATTCATTTCACATGCTAGCAAGGTAATGCTCAAAATCCTTCCAGCTAGGCTTCATCAGTATGTGAACCAATAACTTCCAGATGTACAAGATGACTTTAGAAAAGGCAGAGCAACTAGAGATCAAATTGCCAACATCCATTGGATCACAGAAAAAGCAAGGGGATTCCAAAAAAACATCTGTTTCATTGACTATGTTAAAGCTTTTGACTGTGTGGATCACAACAAACTGTGGAAAATTCTTAAGAGAGATGGGAATACTAGACCACCCTACCTGCCTCCTGAGAACCTGTATGCAGGTCAAGAAGCAAGAGTTAGAACTGGACATGGAACAACAGACTGGTTCAAAATTGGGAAAGGAGTTTGTCAAGGCTGTATAACGTCACCCTGCTTATTTAACTTATATGCACAGTACATCATGTGAAATGCTAGGCTGGATGAAGCACAAGCTGGAATCAAGACTGCCAGGAGAAATATCAATAACTTCAGATATGCAGATGACACCACCCTTATGGCAGAAAGTGAAGAGAAATTAAAGAGTCTCTTGATGAAGGTGAAATAGGAGAGTGAAAAAACTGGCTTAAAACTCAACATTCAAAAAATGAAGATCATGGCATCTGGTCCCATCACTTCATGACAAATAGATGGGAAAACACTGGAAACAGTGACAGATTTTATTTTCTTGGGCTCCAAAATCACTGTGGATGGTGACTGCAGCCATGAAATTAAAGATGCTTACTCCTTGAAAGAAAAACTATGACAAACCTAGACAGCATACTAAAAACCAGAAGCATCACTTTGCTGATAAAGGTCCATATAGTCAAAGATATAGTTTTTCTAGTCGTCATGTACAGGTGTGAGAGTTGGACAATAAAAATGTTTGAATGCCAAAGAATTGATGCCTTCTAACTGTGGTGCTGGAGAAGACTCTTGAGAGTCCCTTGGACTCCAAGGAGGTCAAACCCGTCAATCCTAAAGGAAATAAATCCTGAATATTCTTTGGAAGGACCGATGATGAAGCTCCAATACTTCAGCCACCTGATGTGAAGAGCTGACACTGGAAAAGACCCTGATGCTGGGAAAGATTGAAGGCAGGAGGAGAAGGGGGCGACAGAAGGTGAGATAATTGGATGAAATCACCGACTCAATGGACGTGAGTTTGGGCAAACTCCGAGAGATGGTGAAGGACAGGGAAGTCTGGCATGCTGCAGTCCATGGGATCGCAATGAGTCAGACATGACTGAGTGACTGACCACCACCACCACCAACGTTCTAGGATGGACCTTAAATCTGAGGGTTCTCTTCAGGTGCATTTTGAGAGTGACATATATCATTTTGAAAGACTGAGTCTGCAGCAATAAAAAGACATGGTCTGTCTTGAAATGTTTTGCTTTGTAAATTTTTATTTGACTAGATGCTAATTTAATCAGTTATAATAAGAAATCACACTCCCACAGGACCAGACTACTTATTAATTCCTCAAATGGGGAAATAACAGTGAAACCATGAAGACACAATGAGGACAAGGTCAACAATATGACTATTGATTTTGAGCTCTGAAAGTCAGAGGTTTCTAGAGCCCTAGGGAAATGCTGGATGTTTATGCTAAGCAGCCAGAGAGAATCTCTCTCCTGGGCAACACCAAGGGCCATTCTGACTCCTCTGTAGGCACCATTCAGATCATTCACCTCTTAAATGGTCTCTATAATGTTGAAAACCCATGTAATATTAAGTGCTTTACAGAGTAATGATTGAGAATAAAATTAAAAATATAGACCATAGGATTTGGTGTTGGAAAAAAATGATTTCAAGTTCTGATTCTTATGACTGATTGATTGTGACCTTGGGCAAGTTACTTAACCTTTCTAAATCTTTTTTAATCTATAAAACTGGGGTAATAAACATAGTTACCTCATTGAGTTGTGAGCACTAAATGAATGCCCTAATATGGCACAAAATAGTGTTCCAACAATGGTAGTTATCACCATAAGGGTGAATACACACTCTGAGAAGCCATTTAGCTCTTTGTTCGAAATCACACCTGTGGGAAACATACAGAAAATAACAAAATGTGACTTAAAATGATGATATTATTACTATTAACCTTTTTACTATTTTATAATGCTTTAAATGACAGTTACAAAATCCAGGACATTTATCAGTTACCTCAAAAATAGATACAACCTTATCATTCAGAATTAACTTACTTTTTTTTCATTTTTAAAGAGACGTATTATTTATTCCCACTTTGGGGTACTTGTTCTTTAAATAATGTTTGTGTGTAATATATGCTACAGGATACAGAAGATCAATTTTTTGCAGAATTATCAATTTCTAACTTAAACAATAGAATTTTACCATATTTCCTCTTTAGTTTTAGACCAATGCTTCCCCGGTGGCTCAGTGGTAAAGAATCTGCCTGCAATGCAGGAGACACGGGTTTGATCCCTGGGTCAGGAAGATCCCCTGGAGGAGAGCATGGCAATCCACTCCACTATTCTTGCCTGTAAAATCTCATGGACAGTGGAACCTGGTATGTTACAGTCCACAGGGTCACAAAGAGTCCAACATGACTGAAGCCACTGAGCACTCATGCACACAACGCTTCATGAAAAGCGGCTCACTTTTCACATGTGAAACATGTGAATACATAATTATACACAATTAAAATAGTCACAATTTCACTTTTCCTGCTTCCTTAGAACTGAGACTAAACCAGTGATGACAAAACCCTTTGGAAATACAATCTTAAAATTTAACTTAAACATCCAATGAGCTGAATTACAAAGATGAAACATCTATCTATGGTCAGGAAACTACCCTAAACACAGAAATAATCAGAACACTGAGGTACATCTGGCACTGATTACTCTTAAAGCTATCTAGCAATCATCAGTCCATTTGCATATATTTAACAGAAAAGATACTGCACTAATGCTATGGATTGCTTGCATTAATGGCCCCACCTCTCATACTCAAGCATTTTATCTTATAGTTCTGTACTGTTTTCCCAATCTGATGTTGAGCCCCATCGAGTGACTTGCTTTACTTTAGCCAGTGAGATAGAAGTGAAACTGATGGAAGCAGAGGCTTGAAAGAGCGTTTGGTTATTTGCTTCCAATCTTGCTTCTCTGAGATCATGGTGAGAACACAATCAGTCTCGCCTTCTGAAGGAATATAATAGACAAGCATGTGGAAGGAAGCCCCAGTTATCCCAGCCCTTAGCTAGCCACAGGAGAGAACCCAGCCAAGATCAGCAAACCACCTCCACACTCTACAACTAACCACAGACATAGTGAGCCCCCTGAGCCCAGAAGAACCATCCAGCTGACCTACAGACATGGGAATTTTGATAAATGCTTGTTGTTTTAAATTACTATGATTGGAGGCAGGTTGCTACATGGTTTTATTTTGGTGATAGATAACTGATGTACTTGTATACCAGAATTTTCCAATTTTAGCTTCCTATTACACAACTTGGAATTATTTCAAGAGGTCTAAGAAAGAGCAGAATTCTATACGAATAGTATTCTTGAATACGAATATTCAAAGTGTGTATGTATGAGTAGCGGGGAGTGGCCTGTATCCAGGTGTTATAAAGAATCATCTATTTGGGAAGGGTACAAAATGTGTTAAAATTCCTATTTATGTAAAGAACTCCATTTTGGGAATACGTTTTATCATGTACAGAGTATATTATCATAGCTGATGTATAATTTATTACTAAATATATGCACATGTATTGGAGGCACATATTTTATTGATAGGTACACACCCTGAACAAAGTTCAGAGGGCACTGATCTTGACTGTTTACATTTGGTAATTTTCTTATCTAGCATGGGCTTTCATGGTGGGTCATCTCTTCAGGAACTAAATGAAGACAAATTCATTGGCTAGGTGTCACTATTCTCTTCTGAATATGATGCAATTTTAAATATTTTAAAAAATTATTAGTATTCTATTAAAGTAAAATGAAAAATAAGGGTAGTGATGTACAGTGTTTTCTTTTTTAAATATATTGTCTACATATAGAACATTTGCAGGGGAAAATGCTGCACAGTCTCTTTAACATGAGACCATGTAACATGGTCCTCAAGCAGTAACATCTTAGTTTGCCACATCAATTTAGACTGATATCTTATTAAAATTTGGGATAGAAAATATTTTAGATGGAAAATTTAAACATATATTAGTTTTCCTACAAAATATTTACCAAAAGACACCTTTATTTTAATGAGTTTATACTCATTATATCTTTATAGATTTAGCAGTTCTGATTTTGTAAGAGATTGCACAGATTAATGGTTTACAGTGATTTTAAAATACAGCTAATTTAGTTAATCACATAAACCCCCAAATAACTCCTTTACTGGAACTAAAATTACAAATATATATATTAGTAAACTAATAAGGAGTGAGGTATTTTTCAGATTAAGGATGTGTATAAGAAAGACATATTCTTCATGACTTCAGAGAGTAAAGATAAATGTTAGAACATAAATTCTACAAATTAACAAATAAAGATGCACAACCTTCAATTCATGACCAGTTTTACAATGTGCTATGTCTTTAAAAGGAGAGTAATTTCAAAATGTCAACTTTGCTTCAGCATGGTCTTCTTCTATATCAAATTCTCATAATGCTGCCACATGCTTTCTTTTTCTTTTCCTCTTAGATCATTCTGCCAAATTCATACACATTATATTTAAAGGTATTTTTAAAACACAAGTAATTTTCCTCCTCTTCACATAAAAATGCTTTCCTTCTTTTCAGTCCCAGAGAGCTACATATTCTGGTCTACTGATTTTCCAGAAAGCTCAGTTTTAACCCTTTGAAAAAAAGGTTGGAATTATATATATATATATATACATATATATATATAAACATATATATATATACGTTTATCCAGGTTGAACTGTATTCTTCAAAAAAAAAAGTTTAAAATATGATGTGCATATTGATTTCATAGTGTTTTGAGTTATATCTAATTCCATAAAATGAAACAAATTTGTCACTTTATACTACTGCAGTCTAACTGGCAAATAAAAGGTCAAAGTTATTTTAAAAATCCATTGAATTTTTGCCCATATTAAGGAACAAAGAACCTGAGGGGCGGCTAAGAGGTTGTCCCCAAGGATGCAGCAATCCAGACATGCAGAGCTGAGGGATGCAGTGCGCCAGCCTGTCCTGAAGGGGGAGCCTCTGCAGCCCTACCAAGGAGGGAGACACTGTGCAGCAGAAAGTCTCCTTGCAGACTCCATGGATTTCAGCTCCCCGTGCCTCTAGCCAGATAACGAGCTCATCCGTCATCTCTTTAGCTTTTGAGCCAACAGGCTATTGACTGGATCCAGGCTCTAGGGACTGGGATGTTCTTGGAAGAGCTACTGATACTCACCATGTGACCTCCGTCAAGCCAATCAATATGCCACTCAGCTCTTCCATGTTCCCTTTCTGCAAGTGGAGGATAAGAAACAGCCTGCAACCTATCTAAGTGTGTGCTATTTTACAAAAGGCTTTTCCCCCCGTCTTGTTGTGGATATCTATTCTCCCATAAATGAACAGATTAATAGCACAATTTTCAATGCCTGCTGCGTTGTGCTCCACGGCAAGGATACACTGTTTTTTTCTGAAAAACAAACCATCAACAAACAACAGAAGGGACGTTTAGCACCATTTCAAAAGATCAGACATTCTGTTATGAACAAAGGATCAGGAGATGACAGAGACATTACAGAAGAGAGAAGGACGTGAAATATACAGAAAGATGGCATGAAGAGATGAACACGTTAGTATATTTTCAAATGAATCTTGTGATATATATACACACACACACATATATATATATATATATATATGTATACACACACATACCAAGTAGTTCATTTACAAAATGAAATAAACAGTAAAGATTACAAAATCCCAAATTTGTAATCACAGCCCCAAATGAACCTCCCCCCACTCATTGGTTTACTGTCTTTTCTTTTTAATTTTGTTGTAATCACATTCTGTAAGCTGCTATTGTCAAAAGTTAAAATTTAAGATGTCTTTTACCAAGCTGACCACTTGATACTGAGTGGACAGCCAGACGCCCCAGAGATGGCCTCAGCTAAAGTGATTCAGCCCGATCCACAAAGCCCTCTGTCTCATCCATCCCTGGTCACCTCATGTCTAGGAGTGGTCCAGCCCCCTCTCACCACCACTGTCCCTCATCCTTGGAGGTTACCATGCTTTTCCTATGGCCCCCCTACATTCTGGTTACCCTTTGTAAATCATCCCTTTTTAAACTGAAGTCTCCTTAAATTACATACTCTGAGTGTGCCACTATTTCTGGTTGGGTCCCTGACTAAACTATACCTATTCCATAGGTATCAGTTCAGTTCAGTTCAGTCGCTCAGTCGTGTCCGACTCTTTGCGACCCCATGAATCGCAGCACGCCAGGCCTCCCTGTCCATCACCAACTCCCGGAGTTCACCCAGACTCAGGTCCATCGAGTCAGTGATGCCATCCAGCCATCTCATCCTCTGTCGTCCCCTTCTCCTCCTGTCCCCAACCCCTCCCAGCATCAGAGTCTTTTCCAATGAGTCAACTCTTCGCATCAGGTGGCCAAAGTACTGGAGTTTCAGCTTCAGCACCATTCCCTCCAAAGAAATCCCAGGGCTGATCTCCTTCAGAATGGACTGGTTGGATCTCCTTGCAGTCCATGGGACTCTCAAGAGTCTTCTCCAACACCACAGTTCAAAAGCATCAATTCTTCGGCGCTCAGCCTTCTTCACAGTCCAACTCTCACATCCATACATGACCACAGGAAAAACCATAGCCTTGACTAGACACTATGATAGTACTATGAACTATGTAGGGTTTAGTCAGTACACAGCAGGGGAAGGAGAGGGTGGGACAAATTGAGAGAGTAGTGCTGAACATACACATTAGCACGTGTAAAACTGAGAGCTAGTGGGAAGCTGCTGTGTAACACGGGAGCTCAGCCCAGTGCGCTGTGATGATCTAGAAGAGTGAGATGCGGCTGGGGTGGGAGAGAGGTTCAAGAGGGAAGGGACATGTGTATACCTATGGCTGATTCATGTTTTTGTATGGCAAAAACCAACACACCTGTAAAGCAGTTATCCTCCAATTAAAAATAAATTTTAAAAAGTAATACTGATATATAGTAATAGTTGGAAATCCTAGTGGTTCCTGTTTACATCACAAAATTTGGTTGACATGGAAACAACTTTTTTTTCTGTCAACAGTGATAGATTTTGTAGATAGCAGTGCTATGATTATATTAGGAACAAAAAATTTGATAAATGAGTTCACTGGCCTCAAAAGCACATTTGAGGACCTAATAAGACTATTAGGTGTTTTCTGATTATGTTTTAAACAATGAATTTCCTCCATCTCACGGAGTGCAGTGAGAAAGAATTAGTTCCTGAGAGTAAAGACTATATAAAATGTACTGTAGTAACCCTTACTGAGATCTGAGTGATAAATCCACATTCTCTTATTTTCACAAATTGTCTTATTTACACTATCATCTCATATTTGTATACTAGCAGAATTTCAATATTGAACATTGTTGGAATATTTACTATCTGACAGCCATCATGTTAGGTACATTATATAAATTATTGCACAATTCTCCAATAATCTTATGACATCTGTATTCTTCTTATTTTGTTTTTCAGATAAGGACATGCAGCTAGAAGTGAAGCCTGACAGCTTTAAACGCTGTGTTAAGTGTGTGTGTGTGTGCTCAATTGCTTCAGTCGTGTCTAATTCTTTGCAGCCCTATGAACTATAGCCCACCAGGCTCCTCTGTCCAAGGGATTCTCCAGGCAAGAATACTGGAGTGGGCTGCCATGCCCTCCTCCAGGGGATCTTCTTGACCCACAGATCCAGCCCATGTCTTTTACACCTCCTGCATTGGCAGGTGAGTTCTTTACCACTAGCGCCACATGAGACATCCTGTGTAAGTGTAAGACACCAAATACGATTCATTGGGCACACAGAAATACATTTGATGCACAATATGCCTTTAAGTCTCTTTATAACACCCTTCCTGTGCATCAATCTTGTTTCTCTGTAATGCTAATCAACATTCTAAGTTAAGAGAAAATTGGATAAACCCTAAGGCCCCTTCCAAGTCTCACCACCTACAGACAACTAAGCCACCCAATAAAATAAAATCTTCAAAAGCTATAACTTTCAGTTTAAATCTGGAGATAAGAAATGGCTAATTAAGTAACCATTCACAACCCTTCAAGTCGTTCTCAGGAATGTAAGACAGAAATAGTTCATAATACATACCAGTAATACATACTGAATTCTTATATTTGCCATGTACTCACTTTTTTTGCATTATCTCATTGAAAGTTCACAGTGACCTTAAAAGTAGGTACAAATATTATCCTACTTAAGTAGTAATTAGAATCCTAATTCCTTATGTATTCTAAATGTGCCTCATTGTTCAGTCACTCAGTCTTGTCTACTCTCTGTATTTCCTGGAATTTGCTCTAACTCTTGTCCATTGAGTCAATGATGCCATCCAACCAACTCATCTTCTCTTGCCCCCTTCTCCTCCTTTCCTCAATCATTCCCAGCATCAAGGTCTTTTCCAAAGAGCCAACTGTTCACATTAGGTGGCCAAAGCATTGGAGCTTCAGCTTCAGCATCAGTCCTTCCAATGAATATTCAGAGTTGATTTCCTTTAGGATGGACTGGTTGGATTTCCTTGCAGTACAAGGGATTCTCAAGAGTCTTCTCCAACACCACAGTTCAAAAGCATCAATTCTTCGGCACTCAGCCTTCTCTATGGTCAAACTCTCACAACTACTGGAAAAACCATAGCTTTGACTAGATGGATCTTTGTTGGCAATGTAATGTCTGTGTTTTAATATGCTGTCTAGGTTTGTCATAGCTTTCCTTCCAAGAAGCAAGTGTCTTTTAATTTCATGCCTGCAGTCACTGTCCACAGTGATTTTGGAGCCCAAGAAAATAAAATCTGTCACTGCTTCCACTTTTTCCCCATCTATTTGCCATGAAGTGATGGGACCAGATGCCATGGTCTTAGTTTTCTGAATGTTGTGTTTTTAGCCAGTTTTTTCACTGTCCTCTTTCACCTTCATTAAGAGGCTCTTAAGTTCTTCTTCGCTTTCTGCCATTAGGGTAGTATCATCTGTGTATCTGAGGTTATTGATATTTCTCCTGGCAATCTTGATTCCAGCTTGTCCTTCATCCAGCCCAGCATTTTGTATGATGTACTCTGCATATAAGTTAAATAAGCAGAGTGACAATATACAAACTTGACGTATTCCTGTACCGATTTGAAATCAGTCTGTTGTTCCATATCCAGTTCTAACTGTTGCTTCTTGACCTGCATACAGATTTCTCAGGAGGCAGGTAAGGTGTTATAATATTCCCATCTCTTGGAGAATTTTCCACAGTATGTTGTGATCCACACAGTCAAAGGCTTTAACATAGACAATGAAGCAGAAGTAGATGTTTTTCCTAGAATTCTCTTGCTTTCTCTATGATCCAATGGATGTTGGCAATTTGATCTCTGGTTCCTCTGCCTTTTCTAAATCCAGTTCTACATCTGGAGTTCTCTGTTCACATATTGTTGAAGCATAGCTGGAAGGATTTTGAGCATTACCTTGCTAGCATGTGAAATGAGCACAACTGTGTGGTAGTTTGAACATTCTTTGGCATTGCCCTTCTTTGAGATTGGAATGAACACTGACGTTTTCCAATCCTGTGGCCACTGCTGAGTTTTCCAAATTTGCTGGCATATTGAGTGCAGCATTTTAACAGCATTATCTTTTAGGATTTGAAATAGCTCAACTGGAATTTCACCACCTCCACTAGTTTTGTTTGTAATGATGCTTCCTAAGGCCCACTTGACGTCACACTCCAGGATGTCTGGCTCAAGGTGAGTGATCACACCATCGTGGTTATCTGGGTCATTAAGACTATTTTTAAAATGACTAAACTATGCCATTTTAAGCCAAACAACTTTTTTATTCTTTCAAAGAAATGACAATGGGTAGCCATGGTAATTGACTTAGAAGCACCCAGTTAATTTTAAATTGTAGCTTCAAATTACAACATAGAAATCGTAGTGCCTGAGTGACCTGATTTTGTGTGCTGTCAATACCTTCAGGATCTGGCTTCAGCTTTTCTGATGACCTCTCCTCCCAAAGTCAAACTACGTTTGCAGGAATGTCATCCCACCACTCAGTCATACTCAGGCCCATGTATGTTCTAATTCTCTTCTGCTTTCTCATCTTCATGCCTTTCATTTCTCAATTATATTAAAACTCAGATAAAAGGTTATAGCCTCCAGTAAGTCACTCTTACCCCAGGGGTGTTTCTACACTGTACTTAAAACAATCACAACACTTATAGATTATATTGTAATTAACTGATTGTTTGTCTACAAGCTTTTTAAGAGAGGAGCCTGTATTCTGTCTACCTGGCAAAGTACTTGAGGGTTTCTCAGAATCTGTTGAGTGAGTGAAAGCCCAGGCAAGACTGTCCTAAGAGGACAGCATCAACAGGATGGAAAACTATCTGAAGATATACTGTGAGCCAGGTGCCAGGCTCTGTATAAATGTGTATCCTCCAGAGACACACAATCTATTTGGGTGAAAAAAAGGCAAAAAAAAAAAAACAGTCCATAATATATAAAATTACATAAGTTCAAAATAATATTGGCTTGCTGACAAAAGAGCAAAAAATTCTTACTATTAAGGGTGATAGTGATCACCATAATATATCAAAGAAAGTTTTATAAAAAACTTAATTATGCAACTTTTTTATTTCCCAGGAATTATTCCCCAGAAGGAAGCAATATGATAAACATCTAGTTCTTTCTCTACATATGCATATTCTCACTCTCACCTTCTTGCTTTCACATGCATGTGAGCATGGCACACAAACACACATGTATGCACACAAGCACATATACACACAACACATGTATACACATAAACACGCACTAAAAAACATTACAACCTTTTAAAGTAACCAAAAGATAAAGGGAACTTTATCTTACATAAGGATTCTTATGTAGCCTACTCCCTAAAATAAAAAAAGAAATTATCTTGGTTGCTAGAACTGAAATTCGAATATTGTCTTCTAGTCAACATCAGCTGTTAATTCAGACTACGGATAACATAATGATGCTTTCCCTTTTGGCAAAGCAGATTAATACTGATAAAAGATGGCAAAGCATTATTATAAGTAATAAGACAGATGGCAATAGATTTTAGGCCTGCAGAAAAGCCATAAAAATACACTGAATATTGACAAGGAAGAGAGGTTTCAAAAATGGTGACATGTAAGTCATGGCTCCGTTAAGACACTTTCACAGGGCGCCACCGTGGTGTCAAGTGAAGGCAGCAGACTCTGAAGACACGTCCCCTGTCACTTCAGATATTTGTTGACAATTCTAGGAGTTTATACTCCATTATGAAGGATGACTCGATTAAATTCAGGCCATCATGCCTACAGTAATTAGTCTGCTAATTCTGCAGCACAGCTTTTGGCTTCTGCTCAGCAGTTGGCCTAAGGTTATAAACTGGACTATTTATTAAGCCTTATTAAGACTGCTGTCAGCTGTAATCATATTGCTCCTCCACACAAAACCTTCAGTGGCTCCCTGCTGCCTTCCTAATTAAGTCTATACTCCGTATCTTGACATTTCAAAGTCCTTTACCATATGTTGCTAACCTTGCCTTCCAGTCTGTATTTTCACCACTCCAAGGGTTGTTCTGGTCTGGTCCAACTAAACTTCTTCTCCTTTCTCAAACACCCTTTCTGATGTCTTCTTCACTCATGAGATTCTGACTGGATTGCTCTTTCTGCTTCCCATCATTAACATCCCATGCTGACCCATCCCTCTATATGACCACAGTTTTCAAGCTTTCCTAATGTATCTCAATAAGTTCGTCTGTTAAAGAAATGTAAGTGATAAAAATGGAAAAAGTAGCAAGTTTAAATGAGATAGATTTGATTCTGAATTCTAATTTTTTCTACTTGCTGATAAGCTTAAGCAGGTTAAATGAGATCTCACATATAATGATTCTGTTACAGTGTCTGACACATGATAGAAAATCTATATACACTGACTTTCCTTTCCCTGATTTCTCCAATTCAACATAGTCCCTCCCCACCTTGCATTACATGACAGAAAACACTCCAACTGTGTTACCTGGTAGTAGTTCATGATCTCTTAGCACTTGTCACATAGGAAATACGTGCCTTGTCATCAGTGACTAATCACTGATGGCACATTTACAAATGAAAACCCATCAATCCCAGAGAACAAAGTTCCAAATATCATAAATCAGTTTATCAAACTCAGAAATTTAACATAGCCCCTTAACTCCTTATTTAGAAAAAAAAATATTATTAGTTAAGAGAAAAGCACTCTGCAATTCTAATGATAAAATAATTACAAGATATTGAACCAAAAGTAGATCCAGAATTAGCTATATTTTCATTCTACTTTGTTATTTACAATCAAACCACTGTATGTGCAGTGAGAACTGAATTTGCTTTGAAAACTGGAAAACATCTAATTAAGAATATTTTTTAGATAGCATGAATCTATGTAATAAAATAAAAATAAAATCTAATTGTTGACCCTTAACCAACCTGTTAAAAATCTTTTCAGTGTTACTGAAAATTTGTCTTATCTCTTATTCAATTTAACAGTTTCTAATAATCCTTAACTGTGTCTAGGAGACCTGAAATATTTTAAGAGATAAGAGCCTTAACCAAAAGGTCAGTAGACAGTGATGTCTTTCTACAATTATTAGTCCATACATTAATAAATCCCAATGAGTACTGGAAGGACGTTTAATTCTGAGACAAGTGCAGCAGTATTTCTGGGATCAGGTACCTGCATGTACAGTGAATACATGTTTTGGTGTAATATTAAATGGCTTTGTATTCAAAAGCAGTTTAGATCAAAGTCGAAGCTAAAGTCAAAAATTATCATAGGATGAAAATACTAAAAACAGGCTTCAAGTATGATGAATATGACGGATCAGTAACAGCCCTTGAAAAATAAGGTATATATTTTTTAAAAATGAAGGCAAAGCTAAGCCTTGTGTAAAACAAATTTTTTCTTTAGCTCTCTGTCAAAAAATGTTCTAAGTCAGTTGTAGACAACCAAATGGATCCCCTGGCAAGCAGTGAAAACTCATGTTATTTATCAAGATTTGCTTTCAGAATAATGCAAATTACCATCTATCATCTATAACACGTTGAGCATGAGTGTTCCCTTTATAGGACAATAAAAACAAATAAGATTTGAAAACAAATGAAAGATATACACATCATCATTCTGTACTGAAATATATACCTTTTTTAAAGAAAATGATTTATCCGATAATATAAATAATACACAGTATAAAACTTTTAGAAAATTTAGGAAAATACTAAAATAAAAGAAAATCACCCCATTACATATAAGTTCAATCTGCCAGTTAACCAATAAAAATAGAGGCTCACATTGCCTGACTTGATCATTAACAATTCTATTTCAGGACAGAGTTGTAGGTCTAAAACCTCCTGACTCCTTGTTTACTTCACCTTGAAAATGATAATACAGGTTCAGGAACTTTCTGTGCCAGAATAAATTAGGTTATGGACATTGATGATAGTACTTATGTAGGAGAAGGAAATGGCAATCCACTCCAGTATTCTTGCCTGGAAAATCCCATGGACGGAGGAGCCTGGCAGGCTACAGTCCGTGGGGTTGCAAAGAGTCGGACATGACTGAGCAACTTCACAACAAGGAATGGTTCACTGGAGAAGGCAGTGGCACCCCACTCCAGTACTCTTGCCTGGAAAATCCCATGGGCAGAGGAGCCTGGTGGGCTGCAGTCCATGGGGTCGCTAGGAGTCGGACACAATTGAGCGACTTCACTTTCACTTTTCACTTTCATGCATTGGAGAAGGAAATGGCAACCCACTCCAGTGTTCTTGCCTGGAGAATCCCAGGGGCGGGCTGCCTGGTGGGATCTGCCTGGTGGGCTGCCATCTACGGGGTCGCACAGAGTCGGACAGGACTGAAGTGACTTAGCAGCAGCAGCACACTGTTATGTATGGTGACAATTTTAAAGAAGTCTGGAAACTGTTTCCAACAGTGGGCCTTAAATTGCTTTCATATTTACAGCTTGGTTTGAGAGGTGAGTTTGTAGCTCCCTTTTGGTCTCAGAAACACCTTTCCTCCATCCAAGCATTTGAAGGATAGGTTGCTTTTTGGGATGCCGGGGAGTGATTTGTATGCTATTGGAGATGGCGGAGGAAATTTCCCGAGAGATACCCAACGCCTGGTGTCAACAGCCTGATACAGTCAAGAGTGAAAGTTGTTAAAAAAAAAAAAAAAAAACAGCAACTAGGTTCAAATGCTAGAGTTACTAGTATTTCAGAGGAACTGCAAGAATGACATAAAAACAATAATTTTAAAAATGGAACATTTTTGAGGGTTTGATATTAATATATATTGAGAGTATACTAAGAAATTTATACAAATTTTTAGTCAATCTTCACAATAATCCTATGAAGTAGGTTCTGCCTCTTTCTCCATTTTACTACTGGGAAATTGAGGACAAGAAAATTAAAATATCACAGTGTTAATGAGCAGCAGTCACCACCAGATCCAAAGTGTTCAAACCTATACTCTTAGAGTAATAGGTAGAATGCAGGGCCTTTTGCAGCCCAGCACTTCTCCTGTTCTGAACAAAATACAGGTCCTTGGGTGATACTCCACAGTATCTAAGATGATATAGTTTAATCTAAAGGATCAAAGGCAGGCATAGCCTGAAGCCTTAAACCCTCGAGATGCCAGAAGCCAATGTTCTAAGACTCAAAGAGTTGTTCAAAAATCAGGGACCTTGGATAAGCATTCTTATCATTGCACTATGGATATTTATAAAAAATTATTCCATCAATATATATTTACTACTGAGAACAAATCTATTGCATTAGGGACACAGGATAAAATAAAAAATAAGAGACTGTCTCCCAGAAACTTCACTGGGAGAAGAAGCATCATCCATATGTCTCCCTCATGACACTGAAGGGTTCTTGAATGAACCAACTATGACTTCCATACTTTCATATCCTTCATTGTGCCAATCATGTACCATAATGTGCCTATTATGTGGCAGTTGTATACTACACTCTGT
Organism: Bos mutus; assembly: GCF_027580195.1. NCBI lineage: Eukaryota > Metazoa > Chordata > Mammalia > Artiodactyla > Bovidae > Bos > Bos mutus. The sequence goes on along the minus strand of NC_091630.1, from coordinate 23,786,140 downwards.
CTTCTTGGTGTAGGACATGATGGGTACCCAATGGACAAAAGCCAGCATGTTTAACCTGGTCCAAAGTGCCGTGCATGCTCTGGCCTTGTCTCATGTCATCTCACTCTCTTCCCTCACTTCTTATCATTCTTGAAGACATGAATATTTTCCCAGCCCAGGAAGCCTGTCCACAGCAGCTTTCAGCTTAAGTTTAACTTTCATAGAGAAATCTTCTGCACACTAGGTCAGGTCAAAATTCCCTATAAATCAATCTCATCCCATAAGATAATTTTCCGTTTCAACACTTACCTTGATGTAAATAAACACTTATTTATGTAATTAATTTTAAGGACATAAACACTGTAAGTCTTATTTGCTGCTATAATCTCAGCACCTACCATAGAATCTGATAACTGGTAGGTCCTTAGTATTGAGTTATTCAAATGAATAAATGAATTAGTAAGTGGATGAATAAGAATTTCTGAATAAATGACTCCTTTCTGGATCATACATATAATCATTTAACCATTTCTGGCGGACCACAGATGCATTAAAATTGAGAAATACTGAGAAGCTTAGAATTTAGTACAAAATAAAGTTATTATTCATTGGAAGAACTGATGCGAAAGCTGAAGCTACAATACTTTGGTCACTTGATGCAAATAGCCGACTCATTGGAAAAGAACCTGATGCTGGGAAAAATTGAGGGCAGGAGGAGAAGGGGACAACAAAGATGAGATGGTTGGATGGCATCATAGCCTCAGTGGACATGAGGTGAGCAAGCTCTGGGAGATGATGAAGGACAGGGAAGCCTGGCGTGCTGCAGTCCATGGGGTCGCAAGGAGTCAGACATGACTAAGAGACTGAACAACAACAGGAACAATGGAGTTATTAGAAATGATTGCTCTTTTCTCTGAGACACTCAGGTAGAGCTGGTTGTTGTACACATCCCATTGCCTTCTTTTGCTTGTATTACCAATCAGTCATCCATGCAATGCTTTTATATTTTTTGAGTCATGTCCCATATCACATTATCCACATCTTAGGTTTCAAGTCAGAATTTTGATAACCCCTTTGCTATATCTGTAAACATTTGCATCTCGTCTTGGCTCAGCACCAATTTGCAGGAATTACCTTGGAATTAATTAAATGTTCTAAGAGGCCAAGTCTCCTTCTGAAGGTACAGGGCTCGTTTTCAAAGAAGGTTCTGGGTTGATTTTGTACTAATGAATTGATTTACTGAATAAAAAGTCATATCTTTCTTCTAAGGATATCAGTAAGATCCAACATCTACCATTATTCCAAACCAGCATCACTGGTCTCCACCCACTAAATACTAGTAGCAAACTCAAGTAATGCCAGTCAGAAATGTCTCCAGACAATTGCCCTGCATCGCCAGAGAGGTAAAACCATCCCTTGCTTGAGAACCACTACTCTAACTGATATATTGCATAATCATGGATGGTGGGGTCATGGTCAACGGTGCCTGGGGATGTTAGTGAAAGCTTCCCAAACAATATGATGTGATGCTCCAGTTGAGGTTTCAAGGGTCAGCAAGAATATGTTAAGAAAGCCAAAATGAACCCTTTGACCGTGAGTAAATTTAACTGGAGATCTCAAAACTGGGAACATTCAAGGTCAGTACTAACCATCCCTGGGCCAGTCAATTCTCCAAACTGCACATGAACACCACTCTCTCATGCTTTCCCTTCTCTACCATAACATGCTTTGGACACTCTGCACTGCTGAAAGACATATAACTTGCTAAATAATGGTACAGATTCAATCACTAGCTATGTGATCTTGGGAAGTCACTAAACTTTTGGGAGTTACAGTGCCCATGTCTTATAAAGTGAAGCTGTTCGATTAGTGTTTGACCTCCAGAGCCTCTTCAAATTAAATTCTTTGATAAATATTTGTTGTTTTTTACAGAAGTCTCTCTGCTCATTAAAATGGATACCCTTCATGTTATATTGATTTGTAGTGGGCACTAATCAAACAACAGTTCTAGTAAGTTAGGTACTGAAAACTGATTAGAAATATATCCCCACTTTTCACACCCCTCTGGGGAACATATTCAGATTCAAAGGAGAAATCATTCACCCTTAAGACAAACAGCAGCATTATTGCACTGACAGTGAATTAAACTGCTCGGGACGGCATCAATTTCAAAGAGTTATAATCTTGTCATGTCACAGATGTATGCATATTCATATTTATATGTACACATTTTTTTTTTCAAAAATACTGAATGTTTCCACAAAGAGAGAGAAGGAAGAATTGAGTTCAATACATAAACCATGTTCTTTTTTTTTTAAACAGATTTTTTTTTAGAGCAGTTTCAGGTTCATAGCAAAACTGACTGGGAAGTACAGAGAATTCCCATATACTCCTTGGCCCCACAGATGCACAGACTCTTTCACTATCAACATGCCCCACCAAAGTGGTATACTGGTTCCAGCTGATGAGCCTACAGTGACAATCATTATTATCCAAAGTCCATAGCTTGCCCTAAAAATTCTATGTGCTCTGTATATTCATCCTTTCCTTCTTCCTAACCCGTACCAACCACTGACATTTTTTTTTTTTTTTATTGACACCAATAGTTTTGCTTTTTCCAGGATGTCACAGTTAGAACCACACAGTAATGTAGCCATTTCAGGTTGGCTTCTTTCATTGAGTGATTTCCATTTAACTTTCCTCCATGATTTTCCGTGATGTGATAACTTATTTCTTTTAGTGCTGCATAATATTCCACTGGTTAGATGTATCCCTGTTTCCCTGTTCACCTATTGAATACATTTTGGCAAGTTATGTCTTCACAAGCTTTGGCAATTATGAATAAAGCTGCTAAAAACATCCATGTGCAGGTTTTGTATGAACATAGTCAAACAATTGTTAAAGTGTGGATTTATTAACACTACTGCATACCAAATCACGCTGAAAGGTAATAGCTAAAAGCAACCACCCATTTAACTCATGATTCTCTGGATAAGCAATCTTGACTGGACTCATCTGGCTGGTTCTTTTTTCTCAACTGCCCTCCTTCACTTCTGCCGTCAGGGCAACTTGGCATTGCTGATCTGTTTTGTATTCTCTCACATCTCTGTGACCATGGCTGGGTCAAGGCGCTGACTTAGCTCCACACTACGTTCTCTCACCTGCCAGCAGGTGAGCATCTAACTGCACACGTGACGTCTGGGTGGGCTTCCTAGAGAGTGGAAGCACACAGGGGGCTCTTGCAGGCCAGGCTCTGAATGTGCAGGGTGTCGATTCTGCAGGATTCTGCTGGCTGAAGTAAGTCACAAGGCCTACTCAGATTCAAAGGAAGGGGAAATGAACCTCACTTCTTGATGGAAAAAGCCGAAAAGCCACTTGGTACAGGGCACAAATACAGGAAAATGTGAAGAATTATGCCATTGTTTTGCAATCCGCTACATCTGGGTTATTAGACTAGCAGGACAACATCATGGTTTAAATTTTGAACTCTGGGAGTCAGCCACTGAAACTCAGAACTTTCTTTGTCATTCACTAGCTGAGCAGTAACGACCTCTTTAACCTGAAATCATCTTACTTGTAAAGTTGGGATAATGATGGCAACTGCCTTATAGTGATGGCTTTCCATGGCTGCTGTTCTACTGTCACTGAGGGGACTTCATGCTGGTGCTTAGTCACTCAGTCGTGTCTGACTCCTTGCGATCCCATGGGCTGTTTCCTGCAAACTCCTCTGTCCATGGGATTCTCCAGGCAAAAATATTGGAGTGGGTTGCCATTTCCTTCTCCTGACTTTACCTAACTATTAAAAAAAAAAAAAATATATATATATATATATATATGCCCAGTTTGAGAAAATGAGATAAACTCCCCTTCTTCCTCAAATCATTCATTGTCAAGTCACTTCTTTAAATCACGTTTCTGAGGATACAGAAAGATCATGGAGCTATTTTTGGTTAGTTTTTACTTTTGTGCTAATTGATGGCCTTTTTCCTATCTTCCTCGACAAGAACAGAAGTAATCATCAAAATTTTCATTTGCTGGATAGTTTCAACTAAAACAACTTTTAAAACTTAACTTGCCATTTGTCTTTAATTGTTCATTTTCTTAAATGTACTATTCACCTGAGTACATGGTAACACGTTGAAAGTTTTGAGTAGTAGCTACTAAGCCATGTAAATTGAATTATAAAGTAAAAAGGATCATTTAAACCCCCAAAATATATACCTACTTGTATATATCTGTCATTTGTCCATTCAGCAGGATCATACCTTTGAGCATGTTTTATTTACATATCAAAATTAGATATTCTATCTCTAAGTGTGCTTCATAGTAGAACCTTGTTATGAAGACATTTTTGTTACAGACATTTGCTTTTGTGATGCAACAAATTTAAAACCTGTTTATTTTCCTAATCCAAATTGGATTTTATAACTCAGTATTTCAGTCACTCAAGTAATCTACCAACTCTGGCTATAAAATTATAAGATCAATTTATGTTAATTTTTAAAAGGTTTTAAAAACTCTGTTTAATATATTACTATTCTGGGAAAAAAGAAGAAACTGATTTGAAAGGAATATTTTTGTTAATGTTGAAGAAATACTGGGATTTTTTCAGTCCAAAATGCTCATGCTATGTCATTTTTTCTTTCGTTTAAAAATTTATGGTGTTATTCAAAGTATAACTTATCTATACAAGTGTTTTAAAAATATAACAGTATATAGAATATCAAAATGATGCTGAGTTAGAATATAATATAATCAAGAATTCAAGACTAAGGAAAACTGAAGCATACCCTCTTCTGAGGGTATCTTTAAGAAGGCAGCCATAAAACCACAATAATAAAACCCAGAATTGAAACAGATACTCTGGTATACATATACAGAAAGCACTGTTATTCAATAGGAACATGATTTCCAGTTATTCAAATGAAACTTCCTTTACAACAAGAAGATTCGGCATTTAAGTAGTTAAGAGCATCTTACCTAACATCTAGACACCCCACTCCAGTACTCTTGCCTGGAAAATCCCACGGACAGAGGAACCTGGAAGGCTGCAGTCCATGGGGTCGCTGAGGGTTGGACACGACTGAGCGGCTTCACTTTCACTTTTCACTTTCATGCATTGGAGAAGGAAATGGCAACCCACTCCAGTGTTCTTGCCTGGAGAATCCAGGGATGGAGGAGCCTGGTGGGCTGCTGTCTATGGGGTTGCACAGAGTCGGACATGACTGAAGTGACTTAGCAGCAGCAGCAGCATGCACACTTTGGTGGTGAAACAAAGGAAAAGTAGGTAATATTCCTGACTTAAGAATGTTGGAATATGCTTGAGAATATAAGGCATATGGATATTAATGATGTAAGAATATATACAGAGAGCACACATTTGAATGATCATTAAAATAGTGAAAGATATGTAACTGCTAAAAGACAGTTTTTTAAATCAAAGTAGTCAGAAAGCTAGTAATCAAGAATTTATTTTGGAAAAAACAGTGGGTCTTAAAAGGGCAAAATATAGAATAGGAGAAAAACTAAGTAAGTTAGGGAAGTTGACAAAAATAGAACTGCATGAAGACAACTCCTATTATTGCTTTATATAGCTGTCTGGTGATGAATTTTCTTACCAGACACAAGGAGACTTGAAATAAGGAAAAATACACTAAGAACCCGATGGAACCCTATTTTATTGCTGAGGCAGCAAAGCACAGGAATTAAGAGCTTGCACTGTCTGGATCTAAACCTGATTCTGTCACTCATGGGCCAGGTGGCCTTGGGCAAGCTCCTTGGCTACGTGCCCCAGTCTCCTCATTTGTAAAACGAGGAAAAACAGCTCCTGCTGGTATGTTGGATTGTACCACAGCCACTAGTTCAGGGTAGGAATTGCATTTCCCAGAACCCCTCCCTTTGTATGTTTCTAGGTTATTCTTATCAAAAGAAAACTTGCAGGAGATATGTAGAGTGGAAATGAAGTAGTGATCATTTAATCTCTGAATGGCTCGTGGTCAGCTGTGATGATGGACAGATGCAGAGATACCCGATGATTTTCAGCCTGTCCTCTTTCTCCCACTGCCCCGTTGGCAGGTCTTCCTTACTTGTCATGCTGCTGACCAAGAACAGGACTCAGGGCTGCCAGCAGACACTTGACTGAGGACCCACAGAAGCAGAAGTTACCAAAAACACCAAGCTTCTCTGTCTGAGCTCCCCTTCGTGTTGTCATTTCAGTGTCTGGACGTATCTGGATTCTCAGATTGATCGGCATGCAATGAGTAAACCATGTGTAAAGGAAATTAACTCCCATGCTTACAACTGTCATAGTTGGAAAGTGGGTCTAATTCATTCTCTCCCCACTAGTTTCTGTCTTAATAAATTCTATTACAAATTATACTGTGGCCTGATGATCTCATATCTTACTAGAGATTCTGAGAGGTTCTGTTCTGCAGAACACCATTGTTACTGCTCGTTGTTCAGATTTCATGGGCAAGAGAAGCTACAAGTGACATGAAAAAAGTAACATTTTGACACAGTGGAAAAATTCTGGGGTTTTGGTAACTAGAAAAATCTGTATGTGACCCCTGACTTTCTGCCCTACTGTGTGACTTTGAGCAAAGGTCTTAACATGCCTGATCCTAATTTGCCTCAAAAATAAAATGGAAATAATACCACCCTCAAAGAACTTTCATAGAGGCTTATGAAATAAGACAATAATATTTGGACAATGGCTGGCATATTATTAAACACTTAGTATATGTTTGACCAATACTATTATCTATTTTCTAGATCTCAAGGCCTACTAAATAAAAAATACGCAAAAAGAAAATTTTAAACTCTCTGAATTTGTCCTTGTGAAAAATAATACCAGTGTTCTATGATTCCCATACATAAGACTTGTTGATTTCCTACTTACTCATGAAATAAGTTAATGTATTGTAAAGTTGGTGAATATATTATTTGAAGTGAAGTGCCTATTTTTCATATTATTTTGAAAATTAGGGAAAAATGTACATTTCCCAGCATGTTGAGAGAAAACACACAGATGGCATGCCAGGTCATTAAACTAGCAGACATGTTTGACCAGAGAAATTTTAGCATATCTGAAAATTCTGACAATGAACATATTAGAAAAAAAGAATAGAAAGTTAAGTAATGAAGGTTCTGGTTGTATTTCCACTTCAAAGTTAGGTATACACTTAATATAAAAACCTACTCTGACTCTTTTAGTCATGAATGCCTAGGAAAGTGAAAGTGTTAGTTGCTTGTTCATGTCCCAGCTCTTTGTGAGCTCATGGACTGCAGCTCACCAGGCTTCTCTGCCCATGGAATTTTCCAGGCAAGAATACCAGAGAAGGTTACCATTTCCTCCTGCAGGGGATCTTCCTGACCCCAAGATCTATCCTGCATTGGCAGGTGGATTCTTTACTACTAGCACCCCCGGGGTACATATAATATAAATATGTTAAAATCTATCTCTTATTTCACAGCAGGGTAACACTCAACCTTTCCTGAACTAACATAAAATCAAAACAGGCATGTCCTACCTGGGATAAAGAAAATTATAAGTAACTTCAAGAACTACAAAGAGGATCATGATTCATTAATTTTATTATTTCTCTCTGCTGTATTACACAGGGGGTTGGCAATTACCCCACACGCTAGCAAAATAATGCTCAAAATTCTCCAAGACAGGTTTCAATAGTATGTGACCGTGAACTTCCAGATGTTCAAACTGGATTTAGAAAAAGCAGAGGAACCAGAGATCAAATTGTCATTATCCATTGGATCATCAAAAAAGCAAGACAGTTCCAGAAAAACATCTATTTCTGCTTTATTGACTATGCTAAAGCCTTTGACTGTGTGGATCACAATGAACTGTGGAAAATTCTTCAAGAGATGGGAATACCAGACCACCTGACCTGCTTCCTGAGAAATCTGTATGCAGGTCAAGAAGCGACAGTTAGAACTGGACATGGAACAAAAGACTGGCTCCAAATTGGGAAAGGAGTATGTCAAGGCTGTATTTTGTCACTCTGCTTATTTAACTTATATGCAGAGCACATCATGAGAAATGCTGGACTGGATGAAGGACAAGCTGGAATCAAGATTGCCGGGAGAAATATCAATAACCTTAGATATGCAGATGACACCACACATTTGGCAGAAAGCAAAGAAGAACTAAAGAGCCTCTTGATGAAAGTGAAAGAGGAGAGTGAAAAAGTTGGCTCAAAACTCAACATTCAGAAAACTAAGATCATGGCATCTGGTCCCATCACTTCATAGCAAATAGATGGGGAAACAATAGAAACAGTGAGACTTTATTTTTTGGGGCTCCAAAATCACTGCAGATGGTGACTGCAGTCATGAAATTAAGACACTTGCTCCTTGGAAGAAAAGTTATGACCAACCTAGACAGCATATTAAAAAGCAGAGACATTACTTTGCCAACAAAGGTCCATCTAGTCAAAGCTATGGTTTTTCCAGTAGTCAGGTATGAATGTGAGAGTTGGACTATAAAGAAAGCTGAGCACCAAAGAATTGATGCTTTTGAACTGTGGTATTGGAGAAGACTCTTGACAATCCTTTGGACAGCAAGGAGATCCAACCAGTCCATCCTAAAGGAAATCAATCCTGAATATTCATTGGAAGGACTGATGCAGAAGGTAAAACTCTAATACTTTGGCCATCTGATGCGAAGAATTGTCTCATTTGAAAAGACCGTGACGCTGGGAACCCCTGTCCATAGTTCATCAGGCACTCTATCTATCAGATCTTGTCCCTTAAATATATTTCTCACTTCCACTGTATAGTCATAAGGGATTCTGATCTGATCTGATACCTGAATGGTCTAGTGGTTTTCTCCACTTTCTTCAATTTCAGTCTGAATTTGGCAATAAGGAGTTCATGATCTGAGCCACAGTCAGCTCCTGGTCTTGTTTTTGCTGACTGTATAGAGCTTCTCCATCTTTGGCTGCAAAGAATATAATCAATCTGATTTCGATGTCGCCTATCTGGGAAGGACTGATGGTGAAGCTGAAACTCCAATACTTTGGCCACCTGATGCAAAGAGCTGACTCATTTGAAAAGACCCTGATGCTGGGAAAGATTAAGGGTAGGAGGAGAAGGGGACGACAGAGGATGAGATGGTTGGATGGCATCACCGATTCAATGGACATGGGTTTGGGTGGACTCCCAGAGTTGGTGATGGACAGAGAGGCCTAGCTTGCTGTGGTTCATGGGGTCGCAAAGAGTCAGACACAACTGAGTGACTGAACTGAACTGAACTGATGCTGGGAATGATTGAAAGCAGGAGGAGAAGGGGACAATAGAGGATGAGATGGTTGGATGGCATCACTGACTCAATGGACATGAGTTTGAGTAAGCTCCAGGAGTTGGTGATGAACAAGGAAGCCTGTCATGCTGCAGTCCATGGGGTCACAAAGAGTCAGACACGACTGAGTGACTGAACTGAGCTGAACTGGCAATTACCCACTCATATCACTATATACACAGTTTCACTGTTTAGTGTTTCATACCTAAATTATGTAAAACACTGTATATATTTTTACTCCTAAGAAGAAATTGTATTATTTCACATTTATTCCATTTTAATTGGGTTATTTTCCTTCTTCCTGAATCCAGTGAAATACTAGCATGAGAAGAAAAATAGGGCTTCTAATCTGGGTGTCTGAGTACAAGCCCTCAGAAAGGCTTCTTTTGGGACATTTAAATGTTAATTTAAATAATGCTTTTTAATTAATCACAGCTATGGCTATACACTCTTTTTTGAATTATGAGTTTAAAGAATAATATACTGGATAGGGTAGATAGCATCAGATTATAAAGCCCAAGAAGGGTTATAACAGCTCATTTTCATTCCATTTCTTCCCAGAGGGTAAAGAGCTGAGAGTTAGATGAAATAATGATGATAAAATGCTATAATTTCTATTTTTGCAGCTGTATCCCTGAACAGAATAAAACTATAGAGCTAGGGTATTTTATATACCAAGCCCTTTTTATTATCTTTATTCATTTAATTTACACAAAAACAGAATGATGCACTTACATAATTATGAAATTAGCTTATCCATGTCAGAAATGGGGAAACTGACTCAGAATTATTTAGGAGGCTTAAAATCTAATTGGCAGTCACTTCTACTTATATTTCAAAACATTTTAGTACTTTCAAGTGGTCTTTGGGGCATCAAAATCATTATGGCAGGTGAAAATAAACAATGACAATAGAGACATAAGTTAAATATTCAGTATTCCAATTTGGATGAGACTAGTTAATGGTGGTGGGGGAAGGTTAAATTGAAATTTTAAAGAAAATGAGAAAAAAAACTCTGGATGTGCATGTACGAGCAATATTTTTAGAGAACAATAAAAACAAGTAAGGTAGGGATGTATCAATGGCATCCCACTCCAGTACTCTTGCCTGGAAAATCCCATGGGTGGAGGAACCTGGTGGGCTGCAGTCCACGGGGTCGCTAAGAGTCAGACGTGACTGAACGACTTCCCTTTCACTTTTCACTTTCATGCATTGGAGAAGGAAATGGCAACCCACTCCAGTGTTCTTGCCTGGAGAATCCCAGGGACAGGGGAGCCTGGTGGGCTTCCGTCTATGGGGTCGCACAGAGTCGGACACGACTGAAGCGACTTAGCAGCAGGGATGTATCAGCAAAGAAATGAAGCTACGCTCACACTCATATCTATATTACAACTCAATAACAACAACAAAAATTTATTTAAAAATAGGCAGAGGAATGAAATAGACATCACCTCCCCACTCCCCCCCAAAAAAGACATCCAAACAGCCAACAGGTACATGAAAAGGTACTCGGCATCACTAATTATCAGGGAAATGCAGATCAAAAACCAAACTGAGATATCATTTCAGACCTGTGAGAATGGCAATCATCAAGAAGACAAGAGATAAGGAAGTGTTGCTGAGGATGTGGAGAAAAGGGAACACGTCTGTCCAGCTGATGGTACTGTAAACTGGTTCAGCCACTATGGGGAACAAACAGTAGGATGGTTCCTCAAAAAATTAAAAACAGAATTACCTTATAATCCAGCAATCCATTATCCAAAGGAAGTGAAAACAGGCTTCTAAGGAGACATATGCCCCCTCTTGCTTATTTATAATTTATTTTTCTGATAGTGATAAAGCTGACTCTAGTTATCTGCAATTTACATATATATGTACACATATAAAGTAATTTCAGAATTGCTACTGAGTACTCCTGAGAGAAACAAACTTGCCAATTAGAATATAATGTTCATGCACAGTTCTTTTTTTGTCTTCAGCTTTATAGTTTCTGGTCAAAATGTATTTTCTAATTATTTTAGATAAACTATTTTTTCCCCACTATGATGACTAATTAAGGTTATGTCATACATCTGCAACATTTGTAAGTTAGATTTGTTTTTCCAGTCTACATTCTATGACCTAGAGTCACCCAACATCATGGTTGATCTTTTAAAAAATGTATTTACATACACTGAATTTCACATTTGTGATACATTTCTATGGATTATGATTAATGCATAGTGTCCTATATCTATCACTGGATTAGTACACAGAACAGTTTCATCAGAATTTCCCTGCGTATCCTCTTTTATTCAACCACTGTCCCTTCCTCAAAATCCTGACAACCACTCATCTGTTCTCCAACTATACATTTCCTATAATCCCAAACAAATGGAATCACACTATATGTAGCTTCTTCAGTCTAAGCTTCTTTAACTTAACAAACTAATTACAATGTATCCATGGTATTGCTAATATCAATAGTTACTTCCTTTTTACTGCTAAATAGTAGTGTTCCATTGTATGACTAGATGACATTGGCTTGTCTGTGATGCATACTCAAGTTGTTTCCAATTTTCGGTGATTATGAATCAAGTTATAAAAATCTTCATACAGGTGTCTCTGTAAATATTAGGTTTAATTACATTTGAGTAATTATCTAGGAGTGGGGTTGTTGGGTCCTATATCAAGTATGTGATTAATTTCTATAAGAAACTGTTTTATTTTATATCTTATTTTTTGCATTCCAGAAAGTATGTAGCAGTAAACATATTCCTTAAGAACGTCCTCTAATTTTAAACATTTCATTTTCAAAGTGAGCAACATGTCATGATATATGGGTGGCTGTATGTCAATTGCTTAGAAATACGTCTCTTCCACTCTCAACTCTCAGAATAAAATATTGTGTCTCAAATGCCCAGTCAGTGGTTATTTAATCATCTAATGGATTGTAAATCTTTAGAATAATACGGTCTGCTTTTTTAGATAGAGATTCCATTAAAAAGTCACTCTCATTCATGACTGGGCCTGGGTCTCTACTGTTATTCCTGAGATCTCACTTGGTAAAGAGCACGATGAGGGCCCACCGCCATCGATGAGTGATGCACATGGCGAGCAGCCGTTGCCCTTCGTTGTTTTCAAGGTCCTCCAGTTCTGCTGCTAGTGTGCCATGCTTGGGTAAGGAAATCCGAGGTGAGCCTGGCAACACGTAGCCATTCCTGCTGATGCCACCCTACCTCTGGGGAGGTGCTAAGGGCATGGGACAAAGGGGCCCTTACTCTCAATCTTTGAGCACTGTTTCTGGATTATAGATTTTCAGGTGACATTTTCCTTCTCTAACATTTTCTATCTTTAAAATTTTTCTCTTTTGTAAATGTGTTGATTCAGCCATCACATCAGCCATCAAATGTGCTGAAATAAATCAGCATTTGGAAGAACATTAAAAAAGAAACAAAATAACCAGGGATGTTAAAATTTTGAGTTTGTAGATCTCAAAAAAATACACAAATACATTTCTGCTTCATAAGAAATTAGACTATGGTAAAGAATATTTGTTGTGATATATGAAAATCTCAAGTGACATAGACTTGAAATTTCATTTCAAATACATCACATGTTTTTATTTGTTACATCTCAGTATTCATTACTCAAAAAATATTTTAAAGAAGGAACATATTTTCCCTTATGACTCAAGTCTTGGTCATGGAACACTGGCATCATTTTAGTGAAAATAGTTTATTATTTATTTGTACTACCATATGCATAGCACCATCTATGTAAACTCTCGCTAATGCATACTCTAAATTTCACTTTGGATATAACCTCAGAAAAATAAGATATAGAGTAAAATGTTATGACATTTTTTCATCAAATATATAATATTTGTATCTTTAAAAACTTTTCTTAGGGAAATTTCAAATATATACAAGAATAGGATATAATGTAACTTACTTACAATTCAACAGTTTTCAGCTCCTTACATATCTTCTAGTTATCAACTCATGCCAATCTTCCTTTTCCTGTACCTCCATTCATTTTCTTCAACTCCAATTATTTTGAAACAAATCTCAGAGTTTATAACATTTAAATTTCTACATTGTTTTCAAAGGCAAACCCAATAAGAGATTAATGGCAAACATAAGCAAAGTGTTTCCTTCAGTTTAATGACACTTATTAAAAAAAAAAATCATGGGTACAAACTTGGCGGTCTCCTACAAAGCATACTTTTAGGAGCTCCAAGAGGTCAAATGACCATGAAACTGACCATTTAGTCCTACCGACTGCTTGGTAGTGACTTAGAGGCATCCCCTAGCATTAACACATTCTCTCCAGCTCTTGACAAAAATACACATCAGTTGCCCTGAACGGGAAGTATATGAGGCTGTCCATTAACCGATCAGTTTTTGAGCTAGATAGATGATAAGTACCCTCAATGAGATAAAGCAAAAATGGGAAATAACCATCATGAGACAAAGATAAAAGGGAATACTGTAGGTTCTCTAAGAAGGAGGAAACAAGAGAGGCAGAGGGTACCAGTAGGAAAGTCAAATATATAAAAAACCACTTTTGCTGACTTTACAATTTTTTCTATGTTCCTCTTGATTTTCAGTCAACAAGGAAGAGAATAATCATGAAGAATCTGAATGAGTCACTCTTAGGTGGAGCTACTAAATCTGGACTTTGAAGAGGATAGTCATAGAAATTTCTTGAATGATTCACTTAAGACCAAACTGTATTGGAGAGTTTAGTGTATGATTCTATTGGGACAGTCAATACATACTGATTTACAGAAGATTTGGGAATTCTGGAAAAGAAACTAAAAGCAATTTTATTCCTATTATCAGTAGCAAATTAACCATTTGTTTTTCAAAGGTAAACTCTTCTGCTGAATTATTTATTCTGCATATAATTCTAAATGATAAAAAATTTCTGTAGAAGAGAAACATCAATATACAGCATATGCAATGATTATGAGCTACACGACTGGAGCCAGACTTGTTCATTCGCTCAGTTGTGCCCAACTGTTTGTGACTCCATGGACTGCAGCATGCCAGGCTTCCCTGTCCTTCACCATCTCCCAGAGTTTGCTCAAACTCGTGTCCATTGAGTACATGATGCCATCCAACCATCTCATCCCCTGTCACCCCCTTCTCCTCTTGCCTTCAACCTTTCCCAGAATTAAGGTCTTTCCCAATGAATCAGCTTTTCGCATCAGGTGGCCAAAATATTTGAGCTTCAGCTTCAGCATTAGTCCAAACTGCCTGGGTATAAAGACCTGCCCTGACATTAACTTGCAATGTGACCTTGGAAAAACTGCTTAACTTTTCTATATCTCAGTACCTTCATGTACAAGAAGGGGAATAATAACAGATCTTATCTCTTGGGGCTGTTATGAGGGATTAACTGAATTAATATACAGAAAATGTTATAACAGTGCTTAAGTGGAAGTTGCTCAGTTGTGTCCAACTCTTTGCAACCCCATGGACTGTCACCCACCAGGCTCTTCTGTCCGTGGAATTCTCCAGGCAAGAATACTGGAGTTGGTAGCTGTTCCCTTCTCCAGGCAATCTTCCCAACCCAGGGATTGAACCCAGGTCTCCAGCACTGCAGGCAGATTCTTTACCGTCTGAGCCACCAGGGCACCTAGTAAACACTATGTAAGTGTGACTGCTCCCTACCCCACTCCCCACCCCTAGGATGTAAGTTCCAGGAAGGCTAGTATTTTTTGTTCATCAGTGTATCCATAGTGCTTAGTGCCTAGTACTAACACAAAACAGGCACTAATTAACATTTGTTGAATATATAAGTACATAAAACTTTAGTTATCTTCTTATGGGGGAAATTTTAAACATGAATGTGTATTACTTACTATGACATTAGAGAATAAATAATCCTACTAAAGTAAAAACTCTAATTAACTAATAATCATGAAGGAAAAAATTACAGATTCTGTGACTACTACTTCTATTCATGACGGATACATTTGAACACCAAGACAAATGAAACTAATCCATATCCAAAAGGCAGTGATGTCTCAGAGATTGGTTCTACTTAACATCTGAAGGCATATATCAACAACAGTATTAGTCTTTTTGAGGCTGAAATTTTATTTCTTTTCATGAGATACAATCAATTTTGATATGTGGACTACATTAGAAAGATAACTGGGAAATGGGAATTAGCCTCTCACAAAGCATATGGATCATTCAATGAATTACTCAACAATGATTAAAAAATATCAGTTAAAAATGTATCTAGGCTCCATAGACATAGGCATCCCAGAACTGTTAAGGAGATAATATTTAGTTAACTGCTTTGCTTTATTATGAGAAAATACAGCAAATATGCAGATGCTTTACACTGGCATTATATGGAATGCTTCACGGAATCGAACTTTTCAAAAACCTAAACTTACTGCTCTTATACAGGGGTTTCCCTGGGGTAAAGAATCTACCTGCAATGCAGGAGACATGGTTCAGTCCCTTGGTGGGGAAGATCCCTTGGAGAAGGAAATGGCAACCCACTCCAGCATTCTTGCCTGGGAAACCCTATGGACAGAGGAGGCTGTTGGGCTACAGTTGACGGGGTCACAAAACAGTCAGACACTACTTAATGACTAAACAACAACAACCCCTCTAATATAGTGTTCAAATATTTTCATGAGCATTTCCCAAAATCATTCTAATTCTTTCTTGCTTTTTTGCCCAGAACAGGCATTGTTTGATTAATTTTTATGATGGATAATTTAACATTTTTGTAATGACTTAGGGTTATCATTACCAAAATGAATTATTGCTCTGTGTTGTACATAGAGTTTTTGAGGTTTGGAAAACTGTCTTGTGAAAGGCTCTGGACTGCTACGATTCTTCATTTCTTATTAAAAGGGTGAGAGTAAAGACGGGGTCTACAGTGAACATTCACTTTGCCACTGAATTCTGATTTTTGATCAAGGCCATTAAATAATCACTCTCATCCCTCTGGAGCTTCAAGGGGACCCCAGGAAGAAATTCTGAAGTGAGAGAGAACAGAAGGGTTTTGCTGGGCAAAATAACTTCTACTGCATCCTAAGGAATTTTATACTATCAATTTTCCAGCTTAGTTCACTGGCCTAAGCTACCAAACTACTGTTAAAGTAATTAAACAAGGAGGGCATGAGACTGAGGTGGTTCTAATGCCTTGGTAGCCTATGTAAGTAAACCAAAACCTTTTGTTCATTGTTGTTTTTTAGTCACTAAGTCATGACCAACTCTTTTGTGACCCTGTGGACTGTAGCCCGCCAGGCTCCTCTGTCCATGGAATTTCCCAGGCAAGCATACTGGAGTGGGTTGCCAATTCCTTCTCCAGGGGATCTTCCCAACCCAGGGATCAAACCTGAGTCTCCTACATTGGAAAGGCAGATTCTTTACCACTGAGCCACCAGGGAAGCCCTAAGCCAAAGTTAATGTACTAGAATTCAAGAAAATGCAACTTAAAAACAACTACTAACAATCACCAATAGCCAACTAGGCTTTCTCCAGTGGAAGGGAAAGTCGCTCAGTCGTGTATGACTCTTTGCAACCCCACAGACTATACAGTCCATGGAATTAAACGAGGAGGGCATGAGACTGGAAGGGTCAGGCTCTTCTGTCCATGGAATTTCCCAGGCCAGAATACTGGAGTGGGTAGCCTTTCCCTTCTCCAGGAGATCTTCCCAACCCAGGGATTGAATCCAGGTCTCCCACATTGCAGGTGAATTCTTTACCAGCTGAGCCACCAGGGAAGCCCAAGAATACTGGAGTGGGTAGCCTATCCCTTCTCCAGCAGATCTTCCCGACCAGGAATTGAACTGGGGTCTTCTGTATTGCAGGTGGATCCTTTCCCAACTAAGCTATCAGGGAAGCCCTTCCCCTGGTAAGGCAAGTGTTTAAATAGCTGCTGCCAATCATTGCTTTGCTTTTGCATCTTCTCTAAAATCCTTGCCTGTAGCTCCTGTCGGTGGAATGCTCCTTACCACTTTTCTGCACGGCACTGTGCCATCGTGATACACTGTATGCGCAAACTCTTGAAAAAAAGTTACACATGCCGCAGTTTACCTTCTAACAATAGGCACCGAAGAACCTTAAGGTGCAGACAAGTAAAATGGTAGAATTTCTTCGATGCTGTATTCCTTTTATGTTCAACTTAAGAGAGTTTAAACATTTATGGTAATAGGTGGCATAATGGCAGTATTAGGCCAAGAGCAAGGGCTGCGTGTTTTTGAGGACTGATCCAATGACACAGGCTTGAGATGGGGACATCATTATTCCATCACTTGCTCAGGGTTAGCTACATATTTTATTTATATCTGGGCCTTTGAGTAGCTTTTCCTGAGAATGGGGAAATAAGGATGATATTTATCTTCAACCCCTCGTAAAATGAAACTCCTCGTCGTTACTTGAAGAATTCACTGGATGTGCCACTGTCACCTCGGCCTCCCCCTTGCAGTTTGTTGTTTCTAATTTGTTATGGTCTGGGAAGCCATAATCTAAACTTCCTAAAATTAAATCTATAATAAAAGTCATATTTGCCTGAGGGCTTTACCCGTGGCGAGCACTTGGGCGACAGACAATGCTGCATCTATTTTAGGACGTAAGAGAATTTTAAACTTTATTCCTCGTTCTTAATGTGTTCTAGGATGGCTAAGATTCCCAAATAAATTACCTTGAGATAAATAAGACATTATTATAAACGGATTGAGAGCTCCTAAAGTCACCAACTTGGTACTGACCTGATGCATAGCACTTAAGTGTCTCAACACAATGAACATTTTCTGAGCAATCTCATTACCTGGAAAATAAGTGTACCTACATGACTTGCCTATAGTACGTGCCCTACAATAATCTAACTGAAATAAAGTTCTAGAAGAGATGCAACTCTGGGCTTAAAATACTTTTTTTAGCTTTAAAATTTTCCATGTGGGAAAGAAAAAGCTATTTTGAGTTCCACTTATGACCCCTGGGTTTTCCATTATCTGCTAAGTATTCCAATGCCTTTATAGTGTTGTTTTTAAAGACAGTTAACAAGTTAAATTAAAACAGAAGGAAAGTTAGATCAATAACATCAGAGAAACTACCAAACGGAAAATCTCAAAAGGATATCTTCCTTTCCTAGGCCCATGAGAACAATAGCATGGAGCTCCTCTTAGCTCACATTGGAAAACGTAATCACATCTAGATGGAAAAAGAGAGTTGCTACGGAATTTCCAGTAACCTCAGGCATTAAGTGCTGGTCACACCTCTGTTGCCAGCTTCCACTGACAAACAACCAGGAAGAATGACTGGTCTGTGTGCAGCTGCAGCTCCTGTTGTTTGTCATCTGTTTTTTAAAACTGTATTTGAAATTATGCCTCAAGGGTAGTTAATGGCTAAGTTCAATAGTTTTGTGTATTTTTATTCTTATTTAGATCATGGAGGCATGGCATTGATGGCCATTCTCATTTTTTTAAAGCTCTCTCTCTCTTTTTTTTTTTTTTTTTAACTCAGCTGCACAACAATTTCATAACTTGGACCAGTACCCTTTTACTAATCCTGAACTTTCCATTTCTAGCTTTGCATTTCAGATGTTTGTTCCTGAAGTAGATTCACAGCTACTCTTCTGTCTGTCTCTTTCCTACCTTCAATCACCCATTTTACCAACCTCATATTACTTTTCTTAAAAGAGCCTTTTAAAAATAGAGCTACCATATGATCCAGCAGTCCCACTCCTGGGCCTATATCTGGAGAAAGCCGTGGTTCGATACATGCACCCCGATGTTCACAGCACCACTATTCACCAAGCCAATACATGGAAGCAACCTAAATGCCCATCAATAGAGGAGTGGATAAAGATGTGGTACATGCATACAAGGAACTATTACTCAGTCATTAAAAAATAAATAATGCCATTTGCACCAATATGGATAGACCTGGAGAAAATCATACAAAGTAAAATAAGTGAGATAGAGAAAGACAAGTATCATATGATACCGCTTACATGCAGAAACCAAATAAAGATACAAATGAACTTAAACATATTCACAAAACAGAAACAGACTTACTTATGGTTACCAAAGGGGAAGAGTTGGGAGGAAGGATAAACTGAGATTTGGGATTGACAAATACACGATACTACATTTAAACTGGGGCTCTGTGACAACCAAGAAGGGTGGTGTGGGGTGGGAGGGAGGTGCAAGAAGGAGGGGACATATGTATGCCTATAGCTGATTCCTGTTGATGTATGGCAGAAGACAATGCAACATTGTAAAGCAATTATCCTTCAATTAAAAAGAAATAAAAACAAACAAGGACCTACTAGAGCACAGAGAAGTCTTGATCAAAATTCTGTAACAATCTAAATGGGAAAAGGATTTGAAAAAGAATAGATACATGTGTATGCATGTATGTGTGTGAGTGTGCAGGCGTGTGTGTGTGTACATATATATATATATAAACTGAATCACTTTTCTGTATACCTGAAACACAATATTGTTAATCAACTATAAAAATTTTTTAAAAATCTGCTAAAAATACCAGGCAATCCACATAATAGACTATCTCCTTAGTTCTAAGCTCTTCTCTCCAATCTTAGCTTCTCCTATTTCTCTGCCCTTCCTGTCACCTCAGTTAAGCTTGCAGACTCATGTCTTAACGTCACCCAACTCTTACTAGTGGATGTCCAGCTCCAGGGATGCCTTTAGTACTGTCCTATTCAACCTCCTTTAGGACAAAGTACAATTCCCCACTTTGCGTTGACTTGGTGGGGAGGTTCGGAGAATAAAAAGGCAAGAGAGAGATGAGAACAATCTCCATGATTGCTCCTCCACAGCCGAGAGTATTCATATAACAAGCAATGCTTTAGGGGAGAGGGAAGGGCTTCTTAATTATGGAGGTTTACCAGGTGGCCCAGTGGTAAAGACTCTGCCTGCCAATGCAGGAGATGCAGGTTTGATCCCTGGGTCAAGAAGATACCCTGGAGAAGGAAATGGCAACCTGCTCCAGTATTCTTGCCTGGGAAATCCCATGGACAGAGGAGCCTGGTGGGGTACAGTCCATGGGGTGCAAAGAGTCAGACAGGACTGAGCACACAATAACAATTATTCCTCAAGATAGTGTCCGTTACTTTTTTGTTGGACACATTATATCCCAGAAATGCAGTGCTTTTTTGTGAGATGACTAACTCAGCAAAGAAAGATAAACTCTACTGAAAAATTGGCTTAAGCAAATGTAGGAAGTATTTCCTCTCAGCCCCATTCTGGTCCTTAATCTCAAAAATTACCAAATTTTAAACTTGAGGTGGGCTTTCTTGTCCAACTTTCTAACACTGGTGGAATCTACTGCCTCTAGTCAACTTTCCAGTACTGGAGGGCCACCAAGAGTCAGAGGGATGCCTGGATAATATCCACGTATAGACTTGAAGACTTTTGCATTAATCAGGGTTCTTGTTCATGGGGAAGGTAGTCGAACATGCTTAAGTAGAAAGTATTTTATTGCAGGGTAATAAGTAGTTATGAAGTTCCAACCACATGACAAGAATTTCATACAGGAATTCTTGCTGGTGTTGCCAACTCCCTGCTCAACAGCTATGATGTCAAAGATCAGACCAGTAACTACAGAAGAACAAATGCCTTTGTTGCCTTGTCTGCACCTCACTTACACACACCCCAAGTCTCAGTCAACAGAATCTGCTTGGCAGAGCCCAGAGCACGAGGAAAGCTCTAGTTGCCAGGGAGTCTTGCAAAGGTATTGTTTGAGTGTCCAGGCTCCAGCCCAGGAAGATATGCTAGGAGGGGAGCAGTGCGTGTGTGCATGATAAGTCATTTGAGTAATATCTGACTCCTTGTGACCCCATGGACTATAGCGCCAGGATCCATTGTCCTTGGGGTTCTCCAGGCAAGAATACTGCAGTGGGTTGCCATGCCCTCCTCCAAGGGATCTTCCCCACCCAGCAGTGATCTAACCCATATCTCTTAGGCCTCCAGTATTGGCAAGCGGGTTCTTTACTACTAGTGCCATGTGGGAAGCCCAGAGGGGGAGTAGAGTGGATATCAAATGAGCCAGCCTGCAGCATCTGCTCCATGCACTTATCATACAATGAACAGCTTGCTTATCTCATGGATAGCAAACTGGATAATGAGGCCCTGCAAAGACTTGATTAAGAGAGTAGGCCCTGGACTGAGACTGCTAAGGCTCAAATCACATGTCAGACAGCACCTATGTGATCTTCGGCTGCTGCTGCTGCTGCTGCTAAGTCGCTTCAGTCGTGTCCAACTCTGTGCGACCCCATAGACGGCAGCCCACCAGGCTCCCCCGTCCCTGGGATTCTCCAGGCAAGAACACTGGAATGGGTTGTCATTTCCTTTTCCAATGCATGAAAGTGAAAAGTGAAAGTGAAGTCGCTCAGTTGTGTCCGACTCTTCGCTACCCCATGGACTGGAGCCTACCAGGCTCCTCAATCCATGGGATTTTCCAGGCAAGAGTACTGGAGTGGAGTGCCATCGCCTTCTCCGGTGATCTTCGGCAGTCACATGTTATTTCTATCCATTTATTTTGTCTACAAAGGAGATATCTGTAATTCTTCACTCTCCTGATTAGTGTAAGGATTGCTGCTGCCGCTAAGTCGCTTCAGTCGTGTCTGACTCTGTGCGACCCCATAGACGGCAGCCCACCAGGCTCCTCTGTCCCTGGGATTCTCCAGGCAAGAACACTGGAGTGGGTTGCCATTTCCTTCTCCAGTGTAAGGATTAAGAGCACTGAAATGTAAAATGCTTGAAACACTACCTCTTACATACTAAGTGCTCAATAAATGTTTGTTAAAACTATTTCTATGAAATTGTGACTTTTTAAAATTTATGTAAGCTGACCTAAGATCTCTGTGCATCTTTACCAGGAGACAATTTATATAAATTGCAATTAATGGAACATGGTCCCTGCAGAGTATCAATGAAAATTTTGCCACGTTTTTGTAATACTGCTGTTAAAGGATGAAAAGAAATCTGTTATTAACTTGCCTCAAATTAGGTAATTGTCAAAGCCTATGATTGCTGTTCCAGGGAAGGCAATGAAAGCTTCCAGATACCTTTCTTCTTTGAAAGAAAAAAACCTCATCCCAGAATGTTTGAATTCTGAACAGAACTCTCAATTTTCATCCCTGAAAAAAAAAAATAGACTCCAGACTGGAACTAATGTGGGAAATAACACAATGTTCTTTAATGTTGTTTTGAGTCAATAATTTAAAGACAGTAAAACAGCAAAAACAAAAGCTTTTGACCACTCTTAGTATCTTAGATAACTGAAAATCTCCATCTCCATCAGGGCCAGACCATAGCAAAGAGCTGTTCTAGGTCTTGCATTTACCTACAACAGCTCCCCTGCCAGTTCTTGAGCTCCTCTGTTAATCAGAAAATTCTTTTACTCAAAAATTTGAGAATCTGTCTGCCAAATTTAACCCACTGGCCAGGTCCACACCATAGCACTGTATAAAATCTCTCTTCTCCTGAAAAGCATCGCAGTCCCAGGACAGCACTGTCCAGGATGGGCAGCTGTTCACAGGTTGTGCAGCCTGGCAATACCATGAAGGACATGGGCTCGTGTCCCTCTTCCTTACTGTGTGATCAGAGGGAGATGCATAACCCTCTCTGTACCCATTTTATTCTCTGCAAAATGGGTGGTGATATGTATGCCTACCCCACTGGACGGTGAGAACATTAAATAAGGTAATATAATAAGCATGAGTTATGAATGATACCTTCATCACCATCCTCACAGACTCTGTATTGGTCTTGGAGTTGACTAACAGTTTGTTAATGAAAACATCCTTATGAGATGCAGTTCTACCTTTAATACATGGATTCATTTTGTCAGTCTCCTCCACAATGTGGTGGTTGGAAGTATGCACTACTCTGCATGTGATTTAACTAGTAGAGCAGACAGATGAAGTCTTCTTCCTTGCCCATCTGTTTTGCTCTATGCCTTTATTGATGTCGCGTATTATAATAGGTATGGGAGCGCATCACACTCTGGTTTACATTGACTTTATAGTCCAATGAAATCCCCAGGTCTTTTCCTGAGCAGCTGCTATTACGCCAACTGTTTCTCATACTATGTTTTGTGAGTAATTTTTTTAACCAAAGTGCTGTGTGATAAAAGGATTGGATTCTACTTAGGGACAGCTTTGACTTGGTTAGTGTGATTTATGGGTACAGACTATTTTGGTAAACAGGAATAAACAAAATGAAGATGATTCCCATGGTACTGAAAATCCAATTATCTCCTGGCTCCTCTACCAGACTATTAGCTAGATGAAGCCTAAGATTCAGTCCTGATCATCTGTTTGTTTTTTAGTCAAAAGTGTGCACTCAATATATGATGAACTGCCAACCTCTGCACAGTAACGATTGCTCCCTTTGTTCTTATCAACCATCTGCAAGATAATCCTGATAGATTTGTGAACACTGTATCAGTTTCTTCATAACACAATATTTCAAGTGATACAATGACAAGGCACACATCTGGTGTACAACCGATACTTCATTTTAATGCAATCTTGTAGCTGTCTAGAGGATGTAATACATGTCACCGATAATACATTTCCAAACTAATACAGCATGGCTTATTACAGGTACTGAAGATAAATTTAGATGTACAGACACCAATGATGTTAACTACGTAAAATGTATTGGAGTTTTACATAGAGAAACTTAAAAATACATTTTATGCTATCATCTAATTAAAACACTGATCAGTAGTGCTCTTGCCTCATTACACAAGCAACTCAAGGAATGACAACTGCTTTTATGAGCATTTATTATTAACAATGGGAAAGCATGATTTCCATTAAAATAGACACTTTGAAATGAAATGAGCATGCTCCCCTGAGGTATGTTTATCATTCTTTCCTTCCCCATATACTTAGTCTCTCTCCTCCCCACTCTTCGAGGCATCCAGGACAAAAAAAGTGAAAAGAGCATTAACGTTCTTCCTTCTAGGTAGGCCCAATAGTCTTCTATCCCATGATTATTCTAGATGTACAAAAGTAGAGTAGCAAAGAACAAAAACTCTGTATGGAAGCTGTCAGAGGTTCCAACAACCTCCCTCTACTTACTTGGATAAGTTCTTTAACCTGAATTACCCTTAGTTTCCTCATACATAAACTGGCGATGACCCAATTTCCAGAAGATGTATAAAATTTTACTGAGATTAAAGGGAACTCCCTGGTGGTCCAGTAAGGCTAGGACTCAGCACTTTCATTGCCGGGACCTGGGTTCAAACCCTGTTTGGGGAACTAAGATCCAAAAAGCCAAATGACAGAGCCAAAAAAATAAATTTTACTGAGATTATATGACAGCGTACCTAGCACAGTGCTTGGCATGAAAAATACATCCTCAGTCCCCCATCCACAACCCCCCAAGTAAAACAAACAAACAAATTAAAAACCTCACTGCAATTCACAGACCTGGATAGGAAAAGAAAAAATACCAGATTGCTGGGACCCTCTGGTAGGTCTGGGCTGAAGAGCAAGAGGGCAGTAAACCCAAGAGTGGTTCACATGGAGGAGAAGGTCCAGCAAGTGTGTAAGTGCTGTTCAGGAGACCTGAGACTGGGCCAGGCTGGCAAAAGGCTCTGAACCAACACTACATGAAAGGATTCAGGACAGGAAGGAAAACATCAAGATTTCTGTTTGGAGGATTTGCAATCAACTGAAAAAATCAGCAATGATAAATAAGACAGTATGCCGCATTATGGGGCTTCCCTGGTGGCTCAGTGGTAAAGAATGCACCTGCCAATATAGGAGATGTGGAAGACTCCTGTTCAATCCCTGGGTGGGAAGATCCCTTGGAGGTGGAAATGGCAACCCACTCCAGTACTCTTGCCTGGAGAATTCCATGGACAGAGGAGGCTTGCAGGCTACAGTCCACAGATTCCCAAAGAGTCAGACATGACTTAGCGACTAAGCACGCACACATGCTTGTTGCATTATACCTTTGAAACAGAATGGTGTGTGTGTGTGTGTGTGTGTGTGTGTGTGTGTGTGTGTGTGTTTTAACTTGGGGATCTGGATTAGGAAACAAACAGAGAAAATGAAACTCCAAATTTCACAAAATAAATCTGGGAGGCACGCGCAATTTCATTTTGACCTTGTAGTTTTACCATGAAGAAAACAAAGTATCCAGAGAAACTGTGATTTAGTCAAGGTGACAGTTACTGCAGAGGGACTTGAAGTTAGAGCTTCTGGTTTCTGGTCAATTAAAAGTCTTATTTGCATACACTTATTTGCCAGATATTGATACTACATGGATGGAAAGCTTCATATACAAACCATAAAAACAAAGAAAAAATCATCCGAAGGAACCTTGTCATTTGGAAAGAAATGTTTTGATTATTGTTTCTTAAGCATCTAACATTTAGAAATGTGTAGATTATTAATTTTGCATTGGCTAAGAGATTAAAATTAGTAAACATTCCACATATCCATGGGATTTCCCTGGTGGCTCAGGTGGTAAAGAATCTGCCAGCAATGCAGGAGACCTGGGTTCAATCCCTGGGTCAGGAAGAACCCCTGGAGAAGGGGTAACCCACTCTAGTATCCTGGCCTGGACAGAGAGAGCCAAGGACAGGAGAGCCTTTCAGGCTATAGTCCATGTGGTTGCAAAGAGTCGGACACAACTGAGTGACTAACACTTTTCACTTTCACCCTCACATACATAAGCACCTGGATTTTTAACTAGAGGTATATTTATGTCATTAAAATATTGAGTTATAAGAGATATTAGGTGAATTTTTCAATTAAAAGCTTGCCTCAAACAGAAAGTCACTGTAAAAAAACCCTCAGTAACAGAATATTCTATAATAAGGAATATTTCTTTATGAACAAATAAACCCTAATGACTTGATAGATGTTTCAGATGAATATATTATGAGAAAGGAATGGGATGAGAGTTAGACGTCTCATTCAGGAAACAGTAAATGAATGATATGAACAGAAAAGACACAGCCTGTCTGTTTGGGTCCCACGTCTGAGGATGGTTGAAGACTTTTGAGAGATGGCCTGTTGGCCAATATGGAACTGCTCTCCTTATATTATCTCTTCTGCCCACTTTCTCTCCTTTATGTTTAAACAATTGTTCACTCTCCACACACTTTCTACCCTTTACTTCAAGCATGCTCAAATCTTTCCAGTCTAAAGAACTTCCTCATTCCTGCTTCCACCTCAGGACCAATCTCCTCTCTCCTATTCATCACATGGCAATTTAATCGAGGCACAGATTTAAATGTCACCACATCATCCTTCTCCCTTACTTCCAAGCTGAGTACACTATGCCTCTGGCCCATCATTCCAAAGTGTTCTCCTGTGTCACAAGTAACCAGGATCCTAATTTCCACAGCTTATATTTAATTCTCATTCTGCAATTCTTCATTGTTTGGCTATGCACCCCTTTTGAAAACCCTCTTGCCTGTAAAACTCTGTATTGCTTTTTTCCTCAACAAATCTGAAGCAAAACCGCTCAATTAAATATCCTAGAAAAATAACAGGTGAATCTGAAGTTGAATTATTGTAGCAGTGACCACTGCTACTTTGTTTCATGGAAAAGTCACTCTTTCAAATCTCTCACTAATCTCCTTCCCCATACATAGAAATCATATCTAGTCTTTCAAGTCTTTATTTAAAAAAACTACCATGAATTATAATATCTGGCAGGGACCTGCATCTAGGACATATAAAGAATTTTTGTAATTCAATAACAAAAAGCCAAATAACCCAATTAAAATATGGACAAGTGATCTGAATAGCATTTCTCCAAAGAAGTGGCCAAAAATTATACAACAAGAGTCTTAACATCAACATCAGTAATCACTGGGGAAGTACAAATCAAAGCCATGAGGTGATCTCCAAATCCACTAAGAAGCCTGGATTCAAAAGATGGACAGTAACAAGTGCTGTCAATGATATAGAGAAATCGGAACATCCATACATCCCTGCTGCTGCTGCTGCTGCTGCTGCATCGCTTCAGTCGTGTCCGACTCTGTGAGACCCCATAGACGGCAGCCCACCAGGCTCCCCCGTCCCTGGGATTCTCCAGGTAAGAACACAGGAGTGGGTTGCCGTTTCCTTCTCCAATGCATGAAAGTGAAAAGTGAAAGTGAAGTCGCTCAGTAATGTCCGATTCTTAGCGACCCCATGGACTGCAGCCCACCAGACTCCTCTGTCCATAGGATTTTCCAGGCAAGAGTACTGGAGTGGGGTGCCATTGCCTTCTCCGATACATCCATGATGGGGATGTAAAATGATGTAAGTGGCTCAGTCATGTCCAACTCTTTGCGACCCCATGGAGTGTAGCCTACCGGGCTCCTCCATCCATGGGATTTTCCAGGCAAGAATACTGGAGTGAGTTGCCATTTCCTTATCCAGAGGATCTTCCTGACCCAGGAATCGAACCCGGGTGTCCCGCATTGTAGACAGACGTTTTATCATCTGAGCCACAAGGGAAGCCGTAAAGTGATGTAACTATTTGCAAAATAGTCTAGCAGGTCCTAAAGAAATCAGAGTTACCATATGACCTAGCAATTCTAGTCCTAATGATGTATTCACAATAAATGAAAATAATGTTCATACAAAAATTTGTATATCCATACAAAAAAATGAGTGTTCACAGCAGCATTATTTATTCTAAAATGTGGAAATAACTCAAGTGTCCATCAACAGGTGGATGGATAAATAAAATGCAACTTATGTATATGTAAAATATTGTCTATTCTTAGATATAAGATGTATGTATATTAATGAACCACTGTTTGCAATGATTTAGAATGATGAAAAGGACTGCATTACTGATAGATGCTATAACATAGATGAACTTTAAAATCAGTATGCTAAGTAAGAGCAGCAAGTGATAAAAGTCCATACATGATGCCATTTATATGATAAAAACATGGCAGTAATTATGGTGATGGCTGCACAACTCTGAATATACTAAAAGTTATTGAACTATATATTTTACATGAGTAAATTATATGACATATGAATTCTATTTCAATAAATCTGTTATATATTTTTTAAATACCATGAAAATCAGAACGGTCAGGAATGGCCTCCAGCAACACATATTCCCCTTTGAATAGTTTAAACATAAAGGAATCAGAATTACTGTTTTAATTTGTATACCAAAAATTTGGTCTCAAATTTACATCAATTGGATGCCACGGCTAATAGGAAAAGAAGCATGTCTTAGCTGCTGACAGAATTCTCCTCCTGTCAAAAAACAACTTTACAAAAAACAGCTGAAACTGTTAGTTAAATATTAACAGAAAGATCTTCTGCATATCAATTATGCCCAAAGTCATTATTTTTGGCAGTCACACAATAAATCTAGACTCCAGAGAGACAATTTATACCATCTGTTCTTAAACTTGAGCATGTACCAGGATCACCTGGAGGGCTCAATAAACTGCAGACTGCTGGATCCCAACCCCAGAATTTCTGATTCACTAGGGTTGCAGGGGGAGCCCCTAACAAGTTCCCAGGGGTTGTTAATTCTGCTAGCCCAGGGACCACACTTTAAGAACCACTCCCTATTCTATAGTAATCTATTTAGTTTACTTGTGATCTTACTTAGGACTAATTTATCTCAAAGACAGTTATCGAAAATCAAACCTGTTACACAAGCCATATGGTAGATTAGAACTGCCATAGTAGAAGAATTGCTTGACTGAGAAACCTATTGACATAAGATAGTAGTGTCCTGAATGGGCCACCACTTGAGCTTGAAATACATGATGAGATTTAAACAGTGAGAGCAGATACAGAATCAGAAAGTCACAGAGAAAGTCAGGCCTCAGTAAATTAGATGAATGCAAAAGAACTAGAAGAGAGATCAATAAAGTTTTGCTCCTTGGGGCAATGAGATGACAGTCACAAGGACATCAGTGTATCTTAACCGGCCTTCAGTTCCTGAACCACATTCTCAATTTTGTGAGGCCTAGTGCTGTATCAGTGTTCCCCTGACACTTTCTTGTGTCACTGTTTCTGCAGTACAGCAAGCTGTGTGGCTGAGATGCCTATACTCATTATTCCAGAGTCATTCCTACAATAACCTGCCCCTATGAAGGGCAGACTTCACTGGGAAGCTTTCCTCTGAAGTCCAAAGAACATATTTCCAAAAAGACCTAAGGATACAGGTTGATCTAAGGGCCAGCTCTAACAAGATGGTGCTTAATAGAGATGTGTGCCCATTATGGACTCAGAGCTCATATTTGATAACCACATGATAAAAACTGACAAAAATGAAGCAGGAAAAAATAAAACAAAAATGAGCTCTTATAATTGCGCTTATAGGAATATACTCCCCAAAAAGAAGATAGCGGTCCCACAATGCATGAAGCCAAGCCAAATCTGGTTTTGGTGTCCAGTTATTAGCCATACTTTCAACAGAAGCAACAGACAAGCTAAGGCATCACCAGGGTAGAGAAGAAGGAACTGTAAATTATGTAACTGAGTAATAGTTAAAGGAATCAACATGGTTCGTTTGTGAAAGGTCAAAGAAAGGCAGCGAAGGAGAAAAAGGTAAGTTTTATCTAATGATCTTGGTGCTTCCCCTAATAACTGCAAACTACAAGAAAGAAAAAAAAAAGTCCCACAGTCTAAATTGGGGAAACTCAGATTATTCTACCTTCCTCTTAAAGATCTCCAGTATAGATCAGAATATAGAACACTGTATGCCATGTAGTGGATGCTCAATAAATAATCGTTAAATGAATTAGCCCAACAAAGAATGTGTGAAGTACTGAAATTAATCAGACCATTTGGAACTCTTTCTTCCCCAAATAATCTGACTGTGGTTCCTCTTCCTCCTCATGATAACTGTTAACATATACCTTGGAATTAGTGTCCTTTAGAAGATATTTGGGAAAATGTTGTAACATAGCATATACGGTATTAGGTAAAATGATAAACTAGTAATTAGAGTAGTAGCCTTAGAGCCAAAATAGAGGGAAACTTGTAACAATAAGAAAAGCCCAAATTCATATGGGTAGCCCATGAGGCTGGGGACTCACAGGAAGAGTGTTGAGGAAAGAGTGAATTAGGATTAGTTCAGAAATCAATTTAGGATTTCTGTTGATGGGATCCATGGCTTGGGTAGTTATCCAAACTAGGTCAGTAGTTCCCACTCTTAGATTTATATAAACATAAATCTGAAAACTGAAATTGGACATCCACTTTTGGACTAAATACTTCTATTTTTATCAATTAGGGACAATGACTACTGTTTAATGTCACCTTTTCACAAAAGACCATTTTAATAAGAAACAATCACTTTGAATGAAAGAAAGAAATTTAGCAAAATTAGGCAATTATTTTTATTTTTCTCATATTGTAACAAAATGGTTCATTACTGACTGCCCCTTGTCCATGAACCCCAACTCTGTAACCAATGCCCTATGTGACCTCAAAACTTCCTTCTCAAAAACGTTCTATGATTTTAAACAAATGTCCCACCAAGGCCAGGCAATAATTTTTGATGATGTGAAAGGGCTCAAAGACAGAAAGGGCAGGAGATGACAGGACACAGCTCTGAGAAAACTTCTCCAAAGTGTAGAGGTTAAAAATCAGGATCACAGGATTGGAACAGGGCTGCCTTATTTTCTCAAATATTAGGATGGCTCCTGAATTAGCTCCAGTGAGCCAGAGCTTGAATTGAGAGCTGAAAATATATCCACAGAACTTCTCAGTGCCCAATGACAAGTGCCTGCACACATTACACACAAAATAGCCTTAAGACAGTGAAATCATTCCACCTTCTATTCCAGCGCTGGCCCTTTTTATAAACGAGCTCTTCCTACCAAAACTATATATGTCCTATCTATCACAGTGCCTCGGAGGGGAATAAGACTGACTACTCTGGTGAATGTTCAGCCAGTTATGAGCACAAAGCATCTGGTGAGCACCAGGTGCCAACTAGGTGTAAGCTGACCTCATCTCTGTCCTAGCAGTTGGCTAACCAGACACACTCTAACTGAGAAGCTGAAGAGTCAGACATCTCACCATATATGCTCTGGTCACAGCTAGAGCTCCATGCTTCACCTCAATCAATCAGATTTACCCCTTGCTAAGTGGAATAAGTATTTGATATATCTGTTTTATTCTCCAAATACTTAAAATCTGAACTTGGAAAAGCTATGGAGGGATATCAAGCAAATCCTCACTTCAAGAAAATTACTTTCTCTTACTCAGTTCATAAGAACCCAGAAGTAATAAACATAATGAACGCTTTCATCATGCAGGAGAATTAATAGATGCCTTTCAAATCTTTTCACATCATCATCTTTATAGTCACTTCAAATATCTAGCTAGCTTTCCATAAAAACACTAAAGAGAATATTACAGATTGAAAAAGATCATCAAAATTTCAATGAGCCTGATTCTATGCAAATTTTGTATCTGCATATAATTTTATGACACTATAAAAACCTCAGGGAAAATGTCTAAATAAGAATGTACCCAGGGACATCACTTAGCTTGAATTTCAATTTTTTCTGTCATATTCATGAAAGCACTTTGTATCAATATTCTAAAACCAAAGAGTAGTTAACCTAATCTAATTTCTTTGTCAAATGTTGGAGTAAAACCCAATTTTCAGTTACAGCAGGAGTCCAGGAAGGTAGCTTGCATAAAGCTGAAAAGCCATCTGGAACAACAGCATCCCTCCTGTGTGAAATATACCAGTCAGAAAACATGGCGAAGTCTCAGGACTTCCACTCTGTATGGTGAGATCTCAAGCAAATGAGGGGGGCCTGGTGCGTCTGGCTCTTTAGGAATCATCTGTCAGGGGAGGTGGTTCTCTCTCTGTTACTGTGACTGTGCTGCTCTGCATCCTTAGCACAGAAGTTGTAAAATCATGCACCATTTTGCCTAAGGAGACCTAGATCAAAGGAAGATGTTCACTTGAATTCAACATGGTATCTATAATTAATAGTTTCAATTCACCAAACATCATTTATGTGACCTCTGTCAATGTGAATGTGAAAGAAGGTAACTTTACAAATTCTGGGGACTCAAAACACATTCAAAAGTTCAAGTCTAGTTATTATGAAATATACATATTTACTGTTACTTGGGAGTAGCATTATTAAGTAGCGTTGACAGATGATCTAATTGACTCTGTGCATAATAGAAAAACTTTAATGTTGTTGAACCACCAATAAAAAACTTTAATGCTATCAGATAAACAAAATTATTAAATAATTGTTAAAAGGAAAAGGAAATCCATAAATGTCAAATATGACTAAAAAATAAATAGCAGGCAAGTGGTAGTTATAACCCTGCAGAGATACCTCCTAGACATCAAATGGTACATCCAGAAAGAAGGAAGGATTAGCCACACTTCCTTATATAGGCAGAGCCTCGCATAAATCTAGCAAAAGAAGAATCCAATAGGTTGATATTATATGCTTGTAAAGCCATTTTGGCAATAACGTCATTTTCAAGCTTTCTCAATATATTGGATCTATAACTCCATAGTGCCTAATGAAGGTGGCAGGTGTCCATGGATGATTTCTTCTATGACCTGGATCAATATACCATTGACAATTAATACTTTGCATTGGAGCCAGTTTAAAATAACTCCCAATACACCAGAAGTTACAGACTTTTTAAATTTACGGTCCAATTAAATTAAAACACACACATAAACATACAAGATAGGAGAAGAGGGTTCAACATTGTATTTTCAACTTCAATTTTGCCAAGTAAAGACATAAAAAGTAATAACCTGATTTCTATCTATAAGCAGTACCATGAAAGAATTCATACTGTACCACCAAAAGTGTAGAAAGGCCATAATCTTAAAATAAAGATGAATTTTTCCCAAGGAAAGAACGTCTAATATTTCTATGCCAACACTCTGATCAAAACACACATTAACATTTGAATAGATGTTGTGTTTGGAGAAGGCAATGGCACCCCACTCCAGTACTCTTGCCTGGAAAATCCCATGGGAGGAGCCTGGTAGGCTGCAGTCCATGGGGTCGCTGAGGGTCGGACACGGCTGAGC
Organism: Bos mutus; assembly: GCF_027580195.1. Classification (NCBI taxonomy): domain Eukaryota; kingdom Metazoa; phylum Chordata; class Mammalia; order Artiodactyla; family Bovidae; genus Bos; species Bos mutus. Next base: position 23,752,823 of record NC_091630.1, on the reverse strand, counting down.
GACTTCACTTTCACTTTTCATTTTCATGCATTGGAGAAGGAAATGGCAACCCACTCCAGTGTTCTTGCCTAGAGAATCCCAGGGACAGGGGAGCCTGGTGGGCTGCCGTCTATGGAGTCACACAGAGTCGGACACGACTGAAGTGACTTAGCAGCAGCAGCAGATGTTGTGTTACATCTGGTTCCTCACTAAAACCACATATATAAACAACCAGAACAGAATAGACACTTCACTGTTTAATGCACTTTTGTGTTTATATATGGAAATCAGTCTTGAAGTTTATTTTGTAGGAAGAGATTTAAAAATAAATGTAAAATGTAAGTTGGATAATTGATAATCTAGTCTCAATGTATAAATTTACAAAAAAAAACATTCATTCACCTTCTGTAAGACTCTTTAATTCAAGGTAGAATATTTCTGTAGATGAAATTTCTTCTATATTATGCCTGTAATTATTCAGATGTATCAGATTTGTTGGATTTTTAAAAAATGGATGATAAGGAGAGACAGGCTATATTCCTGAAAAAGGTTTTCCATGAATCTATTTTTCTTTCATTATTACATCTCACTAATCATATCTGCTGTACATTTATATTAAAAATATGAATTGTTTCAAAAAATTTGAAGATCACAGAGATGTCCTTTTAAGAAATCCAGTTTAGACTCTGATCTCAACCGTCAGTTCTTTCTAACACTGAAATTCATACTTTATATGAACTTTTTCCTGTAATCTGATAAGTGAGGGCAAGGTTCCCCATCACATTTAGAACATAATCCAGTCGTTCTCATGACCTACACCCCCTGCTACCCTCACCTGCTACCCTCACCTGCTACCCTCTCCAAGTGCAGTTTTTGGGACTCTCCTTTCTATTGGATGAAAGAAAAGTGAAAGCATTAGACGCTCAGTGGTTTCCGACTCTTTTGGATCCCAAGGACTGTAGCCCGCCAGGCTCCTCTGTCCATGTAATTCTCCAGGCAAGAACACTGGAGTGGGTTGCCATTTCCTGCTCCAGGGGATCTTCCCAACCCAGGGATCAAACACAAGTCTCCGACATTGCAGGCAGATTCTTTACCATCTGAACCACCAGGGAAGCCTATTGTCTCCACCAGACTAGCTTCCTTGATGATTTCTCAAACACACAAGGTCCATTTTAGTCTCAGAGCCTTTGTCCTCCTGTTTCTCTGCCTAAAATGACTTTCCTCTATGAGTTGTATATCTTATTCCCTCTTGATTTAAATGCCACCTGTCCAAGAGGCTTTTCCTGACCAATTTCCCACTCCTGCTATCACTCCATGTTTTCACACTGCTTGATTATTCTTCAAAATCTTCACCACTATCCGATATTATAAATCATATTTGTTAATCTATTTACTAGTCTTCAGCACTAGAATATAATATTAATCAGAGTAGGGACTTGTTTCATTCATTATTCTATCCACAGCATTGAAAACTGTACATTGTAGGCACTCAAAATACTTGCTGAATGAAGAAGTATAGATAAATATAATTGTAAAAAAATTCTAATTTACATAAAAATAGTGCAATTAAACTATACTAATTTTGTCTCTAACTGTACAGGAACTGTTTTTATATTCCTATAAATCTCATAACAACTCATATTCTTTAGAAAAGAACACAAAACCAAGTATAAATGAATAAACCTAACTCTTACTCAGCTGATTCAAAAAGTGATTTTTCTCAATTGAGATGGAATAGTTTTAAAATCAAGCTGAACTCCACTATTCACAATAGCCAAGACATGGAAACAATCTAAAACTATCTAAATTTCCACTGACATAGAATAGTTAAAGAAGATGCAGCATTAATATACATAATGGAATACTACTAAGTCATAAAAAGGAATGAAATAATGCCCTTTGCAGCAACATGGATGGACCTAGAGATTATCATATAAGAAAAGTAAGCCAGAAGGAGAAAGCCACACACCCTATAATGTTGCTTGTATGTGGAGTCTAAAACATGACACAAATCAACTTACTTATGAAAGAGAAACAGACTCACGGACACAGAGAACATTCTAGTGGTTGCCAGGGACTGGGGAGTGGTAGAAAAGCAGTGGATTGGGAGTTTGGGATTAGAAGATGCAAACCATTATATATAAAATGGATAAACAACAAAGTCCTATTGCATAGCACAGGGACCATATTCAATATCCTATGAAAAAAGCATAATGGAAAAAAAATACAGAAAAAAATCTATATATAAATAAAACTGAATCACTTGACTGTACAGCAGAAATGAATACTTTAAAATCAACTATACTTCAGTAAAATAACATTTTTAAAAAGTCAAACTGAACTCTTCATAATTTTAAAATCAAGGAAAAAAACAAACAAACAAATAAAACTCAATAAGCAAACAAACATTTAAAAAGTCATGAGGGATATATACCAGGATAAAAAAAAATTATTGAAAATTTTGTACACCAATGGCAAATGATATTTAAGATTTGACAATTTAATTGTGATCATGCTCCAAATAACATTAACTTAGTCTATATAATTATTTGACTAACAAAAGTTTTTTCATAGGACATCCACTGATCTTTACCTTAATTGCTCAAGTCCCAAAATAGTTGGTGTTAGTAACTCCAGCCTTAATGATTGGAATGGACTGCTGAGTTTTACATTAAAGCCTCTACAGTCTAAGGAAACATTTCTGTCATTATTCACTGTAGTTGTTTCACAACAGAGGAAATTATGATTCCTCTGATAATGATAAAAGACATATTTTGAAGTGTATTTATAAACCTGGATGATATTCAAAAGGAAGATGATACATGTGACCCATTATCATTCCCTGAGGCATACTTGATTTTACTGTTTACATTTTCCCCCTGATACTGATAGTGACTTGGTGATAAATCAACTATTTCTATGACTTGTGACCAATGGCGAGTTTGAGGGCTGGTCAAAGTTACAGGTGTGGGCTTTGGTCATCAAAGAGTGAAACTAGTTGGCTCCTGTGGGAAAGGGACCTGCTACCCCAGACTCATTAACTCCACAGAAAAGCAATGCCTGCAAGCAGACCAAAACTTACCACACAATTATCTTCAAAATGTGATTCATGTCTAGTTGGCACTGGTTTTTAAGAATAAAAATAAAACATTCTGTTTCACTAATTATTTTCTTATTCCAAAGAGAAAGAATCTGAGGTAGATATATGGAGAAAAATATCCAGAAGGTTTCCTCTAAATTTTTAAAAAGCTATTTCTAAAGATACATAGTGCAAAGCCAAAAATGGTCAAGGATTCTAAAAATACAGTGTGTTTACTTAAAGTGTCAAGCCTGAATCAAGATAGCATTAATCATGTTAATGATGAAGGGATTTCTATTTCAAAGAGCATATTATGAACAGAAACACATACTGAAAATTTTCAGAATTCAGTAAATTGACTTTCATCCAAGTCATTGCACTGTAACATAAAGCATTGTGTAATTTGGGGGACACATTGAGTTTCCACTCTGGCTATTTTATCCTCTCTTATCTTTCTCTCCCAGGTGATTTTCTTGAATCTGCCTGCAACGCAAGAGATCAGGTTCAATCTCCGGGTCGGGAAGATCCACTAGGGAAGGGAATGGCAACCCACTCCAGGATTCTTGCCTGGAGAATGCCATGGACAGAGAGGAACCTGGAGGGCCACAGTCCACAGGGCCACAGAGAGTTAGACACAAGTGAGTGACTAACAGTTTCACACTTTCAAACTCAACTTACTTTTCTTCTATGTTCTGGATCTACTGCACAAGCTGAACATCCCCACGTACAAGAAGATTAAGTTTAGGCTCTCAAACCCACTCTTTCTTCCCAGTGCCTGACTATACTAGCCATTCATTCAACATGCACTTACCGTGCTGAGAAATACACACAGTAGATAACCAACTAAACTTTTCCTATCACTCAGAAGCTCTCGTCTCTTTTTCCAGTTTGAAGCATTACACATAAATATTTATGTATTAGCTTTTTATTTTTTCCTCTTCTCCAATATTAGGCTGATGACAATTGACTTTCAACCTTTACTGTAAAACTCAGGGTAAAACGTTCCTTGCAATCTCTACCTATCCACATTTTCCCCTTGTGGGCTCTGATCCCTTCAAAA